>NC_073746.1:131876101-132086101 GCF_029784135.1 Toxorhynchites rutilus septentrionalis
GTCTGATCGTTAGCTCGATGACACATTGGTGATTATTTTCCGATCGATCATTCAACTTTCGTAAATTAGAGCATTGTTTCTGGGTTAAAAGCGGCATCAAAGTGCAACGCATATCAAACCGGATGGAAGTATATGCCAGCGGTAAGAGTTGTGTCAATTTTCGTGGATAACTGGAAGTAAGAACTTGTTCTGCTTCGCTTGGTGTCGCCGTCACCTCCACCACTCAACTGTTTCGGTTCGGATTTCCTGTTGCTGTTTTGCGAAAAGTACTCCTTTTTGCTTGATACTAACGTTCCAAGTGTATCTTTCGCTGTATTAACGTAGGTCATTTTTTCATTAGTAGTACCTAATTGAAATGTTCAATGCTAAATGGCTGTGATCTCGTGAAGGATTGTTCAAAAAATTGGGTTAATGTTCGTTGGAAAGGTGACAATACGCACTAAAAAGAAATTTTATTTGCATTTTGTCCATTCAGTTGTGATTTATAGGGTAATGAACAAAGAGAAAATTCAGTACATTTTACAGTTTCGCTTCGACGAAGGTGAAAACGCAAGGCAATTGAAATTGTCAATAATGTTTATGATCCCAATACTGTCGATAAAATAATGTAAATCTTCGAGTTCGACCGTCACAAAAACAGAAGGCACTTTATTGTCAAAGAACAAATCGTATAGCGGTTTGAGAGTATTGATTAGAATGATAGAAATAATAAAGTTGTCTGTGAACTTTTGAGAGAAGAAAAATCAAAATTATTAAAAACCACCAATTTTAAACTTTACTTCTGAAATATTATTGATCCCACTAACTGGTTAATAGGAGACTACAGCGTGGTAAAATTTTTTTCAACTTTCGAATAGAATTATTATAAAAGTGCTAAGTAGAGTATTTTTAAGGTAGAACGAATTCTAGACAATCCCAACTTCAAAGTAAAATTTTTCGGTAGCACTGTAATGGTTGGAAATCGATCACATGCATACAAAGATATTTTCCAAAAAATTTCTAATACCTTTCACCTTGTATACATTGAACAATTTCAACTCACGGAAATTATGTTGCATGTAAATGAAAATGGGTAAGTTTGACAGTAAGTTTTGTTATTTACTAAATAATAGAATGCGTGTAGCTGTATTCACAGCTTACGACTAAGATTCCGAAGTTGCGGACAAAAAAACAGAAACTGGTTATATTATATAAATTTTTATCATTTCCATATAAAAAAACATTTACCGAGAAAAAATACTCTGATTTGACTTAAACTTTGTATATTTATACCCTTTCGTAAAAATTTTATACGCATATTTTTTATTTCGCCTCCAGGGTACACAATTCAGATTTATGGTGGCTGGAAATCGGCTGTTTTTTTCAATACACCCATTTATTGAAATAAAATTTTTGAGGCCCTCAACCAATTTACGATCTATTAAGTGCAATTGTAAATCTTAAATCACATGTTTATGCGTAAATAAAAATATATCTCAACAACCGAAATACAGACCTTACTGTTGTGTTGAAAAACGCAAATTTCCAAAAATTATTTGGAAAGCAAAGATATCGACACCCTTAAACCATAAAAACGAGTTTTTTTTCCAAAATGTAGACATTTGGAGCGCAGTTTTATTTTATCCTAGAAAGTTAATTCAAATATCTTTGACATGTAATGAAAAGATTGCGTGTAGAATATATTTTTCACATCGAGTGAGACTCGATGTTGTACGGGAAAGGGTTAAGGCCAATTGTTTAAGTTTTGTGGTTAACTTACTAAAGATTTTCAAACTTCAAATCTTTACTATGGTCACATTCGAATTTTATAAGAATTGGATCCTTCTAACTTTACCAATTTACTGGAAACCAATTCACTTTTCGTCACGACTATTTATTCTCTAAAGGATTTTTTGAAATAAAATCTTTGTGATTCATTGAATGGACTCGATCATATGCTTTGATATTTTGTTTGCATTATTCCAAAGTTTTGGTTCTGGCATGTAACTCAATAATGGAAAAATCTTTATCATCAGCCAGAGAGCTAAAATTCCTTACCAAAAATTTCAACGAAATTGTTCCCATTCAATTTCAATTTCATTTCACTGAGCTCGTATTTCCGTATTTTGAACAAGTGTGGAAGATTAACAAAGTTATTCTTCCGGCAAATTTCGAGTCCAATCGGTAGCTAATATTTAGTATGTCCACCTCCATTTCGGATCACTTTTAAAACTCGATTTGACATCGAGTCAGACAGCTTTTAAAATGTTGCCATATTGATTATAGCCCAACATTCCTGAATTACTGCCTTGAGACAGGAAATGTTGTCAAATTGACATCCGTTTGCATAGACCATCAAGATTCTCCATAGGTTCTCCATGGGATTGCATTCGACTGCCAGCAGGCCATTCAAGAAGCGGAATGTCCTTCTCGGCAAACCATGCCTTCGATTGCTTGGAAACGTGGATAATCCTGCTGAAAAAACGACATCCTCGGTAGCGTTATTCTCAATATAGCCAATCAAAACGTCCTCCAGTAATTGAAGATACTTTTCGGAGTTCATTCGGGTGAAAATGAAACAAATGAGCTCCCCACACTGTCAAAATTCCGCCCCAAAGTTTCGCTTCGATCTCACGGCATGCCGTTGACTTAAATTGTACCAATAGAAACTGTAACAGTCCGGACCATCCAAATTGAACTTTTTTCGCCGGAAAATACAACATTTCTCCATTCTAGTTTCCATTCCATATATTGCCGGGCGAAAATGAGATGGTTCTGCTTATGAGTGGCGATCAGTTTCGGCTTCCCTTGAGGTTTCTTCCACATGATGTTTGGTGACTCATTCAAGCCTCTTCGTTACTGGAACAACCGATTCTGCCTTGATGTATGAGCAGGACATCGTTTCCTGGTTGCTTCGTGTCTTATTCGACCTTTAAGACGCAAAGTAACTTTGGTGTTCCCATTTGTTGGTCGTTATATCCCATATTTTTGGCACTATTTAAAGAAATTTCGTCCCACTTTCTCAGATCGACCAATTTTTGTTACGATCGAGCGATTTATTATTTTTCGCCCCTCTTCCGTCAATAGAATACCTTTCACCATTACTTTGAATTCTACGTAAATCACTAATCTGACCAACTTCTTACGTTGCACATTTAATATTTATCTTGTAAATTGAACATTCCCAAGTATTTTTTCAAAAAAACACAGATACAGGCTTGATGATTATGCGAAAACTCGATTTTCATGCCCTGCGCACGTCCTTTCAATAAAAGTGACTTAAATATACTATCACTACAGAAAATAAGTATCCCGATAAAAAGAACATTCCTAGTTGTTATGTATTAGTTGTTGTGTTTCAAGTTTATTTTCAAGTGCGGCTAAACGAATGACTATCACTGTAGGTCTCTCTGTAATCAATGGGGTATGATTTAATTCTTATTGTTTGGAAAAGTTTTTATTAATATAAAATGTTTAGTTGCAAGAGATTGATTAGTTTGTTGAAACTTATTTAAAAAAAAAACAGTAGATTTCAAACATTCTCCAAATTATCCGCGATTTTCGCTATGCGCGGTGGTCTAGCCAGTCTATTCCGCGAATAATCGGGGTTCCTCTGTATTTCCAATTTCAACGTTTAAAGCAGTGTTTGCAACGTCGACATTCACCATCCATCCTGTCACCAGCGTCGTGAGCAAGCCAGGGTCGAACATTCTACACGCCTTCTCGTACACAAAGCATCGGGCCAAAGATGAAGATTGTTTTCGCCGTTTAAGAACGCGAGTTTGCTGTACAATAAAGGAATCCTAAATACAATCAGCACGTACGGTTGCCAGGTTGCCCGAAGCATTCAACCCAAAAAGCCAGTAAGCTGGAACATGAACCCATTGCTCGTGCGACAGCAACCCATCCACCCCTAGCAGCGACGGGACAAAAGTTGTCAGATTAATTATGAAACGAAATTTATTCACTTTTATTATTCGATTCGTATCCTTATTATTCTCCCCGTTCGAGCCAATGCTGCTGGGCCCAATTTGGCGTTCAAAGGTGCCTTTTTCGGGCTGCAGACAATTTATGCTCTGGATGTCATGCCGCCCGTGTTCAGGTTCGCGGTGGCGTACAGCCGTGAAATGATCCATTAGCGGAATGAAAACCAGAATGGCAGCAGCGAATAAAAACTGTCACCCGCGAAAGGGATGACAGAGGATGACTGCAAGTAAATCGGTGAATTATTTTGTGTAGGTAGCTGACCAAAAGTCATGCACTCGAGACAAATTGAAAATCATAAATCTGCGCTTAAATTAAAACCGAACATTGTCAGGAGATAACAGCAAAAATGAAATCTTGAAGGCGCAATTTTTGCGCCAGAAATGTTGTGATTTATCGCTGAGGATTGTTACAGGAGGACCGGAAGGCGGTTGAGGGGAAAACCTGCGGAACGGATTCCAAGAATGAGTCAATGCCAGAATGAGCGATAAAAGAGACCCCATCAATGCACTGAGCCGATTATGCAGAAACAAACTTTTTCACAATCCAGATGATTGAATGAGAATCATAACATAATTTCGATTCTCCAAGGGTTATTTGTGATATCAAAATACCTTTGGGTGATTGAAACTTAATTCATGGAAATGTACCTATATCTATTAAACAACTGGAATCGCGAATGCACCGAGTCGAAGACGGGAGACTCCCCGATATCATCACAGGTTTAGCTCTCTAACAATTTGAATCTATTATAGACATGGCAATCAATTACCATAAAGTAGCAATTACTAAATAAGATACTCGACAGTCGTATCGGAGGGGAAAAGATACAAACATATTTCTTTACAACCTGAAATTTTCAAGTGCCGCCTTCCGAGTTCAAGTTTTCGATTGCAGACAGGATAGCCCACACCACAGAATGGCGGATTTTCCCGTCTAGTAAGATCGGCCGAACGGTGGCAGACAGTTATAGGATGAGGCTCACCGAGAGAGCGTAGAACTGTTCAGTGTTCACAATAAAGAAAGACTAGTCCGCCATCAGCAACAGTCAGTCAGCCAGAAGGGTCCAAATCGAATAGGGACGAACGCAAGGAAGAAGGAAAAAAGCGGCATCAAATTTTATTATTCGGTTCCTGTTTTTTCCGCATTCACCGCGTGTCCGCCAAGCCGCACCTGCGAGGCAGCATCCAGGAAAACCGGCTGGTCCTGGCAATATACCCATGTAGCCAACAACGCCAAACGCCATCAACCGTTTATTAAATATATATTTATAGCAATATATAATCGTGTCTAGATTTCCTGGTTCATAGACACATGCGTACGCATTCCCGGAACTGGGAATCTGAGACCATAGAAACGCGGAGAAATGTTCCCGGGGAATAACCGAAAAACGAACGCTTCCTCATCCCCAGAATGTCTCCGTGCCCCAAACTACCGCCGTCTGGAAAACCGAGCAGAGGCATCAGCAGCATCGAACATCAGGGCGGCAAGCGTCGACGTCCTCCAGCCATACAAACCGATGCTCGGCGTGGCATCAGACGCCCGACACATTAAAAGGGCAATGACCGAATTTCAAACAGCCATCGCCGCCATCGTCGTCGTCGTCGCCATCGTCGTCACAGTCGTAGTCATCGTCATCAGCATCACGGACACTTCAAACTCGCTGAGCCTCTGGCCGCCATAGCACATCCACCTATTCGACCGTAGTTATGGCAGTGCAGAGAGCAACCAACTCGACCAGCAGCTTCGCCCGGGAATCATTGTCAATGAGGATGAAAAGATAGATAACTCTTCCGATACGGAGAACAACCGGGGAGCCGATATCGTAACGCGGGTGGCGATGGCACGTGGAGTTGAAGGTACTACGTCTAGCGTACGATGCCATCGCCGAACCTACCCAACAGCCACCCAGCAACGGAGCAGACCGTGAATGGTGGGAGTAAAATCAGCAGTCTGACTCGCCCCATCCACCAGTGCCAAATACAAACAAAGAACCGGCACAAGGACGAGGAAGAGAATCTAGCGCACCAACACTAGCAGCATGAACGAGGAGCCTCACAGCATCACAGAATGGCGATGTAAATAGAGACTGGAAGCATATAGCGAGAGCTGGCAAATTTATCGCGCTGGGTGCTCATCCTCTCATCTTGCATTTTGCAGGTTTTAGTGTGCGGAACTCACCGGAGGCACGCTTCTGGGGATTGTTGTTTTGTGGTTGCAACAAAACGAGGAACATTTGGGAACATCTGCGGGGATAATTCTGGAATAAAGAACTTTTACTAAATCCTAGCCTCAATGACTAGAATATTTACATGGTATTAATTGCGCCTCAGTATTATGAAATCAATCTCCAATCAGATCACTTTTCATGTTATCAAACACTTGAAAATTGAAGAATTATTGGCTGTAGATTGTACGCGAATACAATCAGAATCCTGGCTTGCCATTTCCGAAACTAAGAATGAGAACGCTTTTATTCATCGATTGTTTCATTTTAGTCTTTTGGGATGAAGTGGAATCGATATATTCTCTAGGCACACTGACACGGCGATTCTTCTATTTTGTTAATTCCTGTTCATTTTTCGCTTTCATCCAATTTCGAAAGCAGGAGCTTTCATTGACGATTGGAAGTGTTCGAATGAGCTATATTCATTGTCATCGCCAAATAGTTTTCTTTCGCATGCGAAAGGACGCTCGCAGCTATTCAATTGAAATTTACATCAGCTTGTTTCCACTATAATGGATTGTTCCGGACCGCCTTCGAAAAAATGGTAATAAATGCCTACCTGATAGGAGGACATAGCAGTCACGCTCACCACTACACCACCAGAAACTTAATACTCATGCAGGCCTACTGTACAAACTTACACTTCGCCGTTTCCATTTGTTACACTGAGTATGTTTCGAATGCAACTACGACACATTAATTTGAAACTTAATCAAAAAAAAAATTTCGCGTGATAAAATGGAAACGTGATATGTTCGGAACAGATAAATTCATTAAACGAAAAATCTCTATTTTCGTCAAATATGTGTGTGATTAAACATTATTATTCACAATATTTATCACATGGACTCGTCACACAACACAGTATAGCATGATATAACGAAATTATAGTGATTTCTCATAGCAGTTTCTCTGGTTTTCTCGAAGACATTGTGTGAAAGACATTGTAGCTAAATCTAAGTTATTTTGTTCTTGCCATTCAATCGTATCACTCAAATTTTGAACTGAAGTTTTGTATGAATTACATTCTGTTTGCGTTATCAGATCGAATATTTCAGAGTTGCTGTTTCCGGTTGATTACTGTAACTATTCTCCTTTTTTTCTTCATCTTCATCTTTCCCAACATTGGTTTCTTCTCCCTTTTCTGATGGATCATTCACTATACCGATAATTTGGCTGTGGGAAAGTTGTGTGTGAAATATCCTTTCTTCTTTGAGGTCCGGCATCACTATTTGATTACCAGGATCAGAAATCATAAATAAGGTGGATACAGAGATTCTGTCCTCATTAACCAAATATTTGTTTGGACCACATCAAATTGTTTCCAAGATTTTGTGATTGTAGTTGACGTGCTGCCAATATTCGAATAGCTGGATCTTTCTAGCTAGATTACTAATTTATCTCGATATATTACTTTTATGATTTGAATTAGTCCCTGATTCATCATTTTGCTGGCGTTGGACAATCTTTAATCAGTCTATCGCCAGAGGAAATTTCATCCTCACAAGCAAAGATCGAGGTTCTTTGATTTTCCAATAATTAATGGATGTTTATGAGTACCATAAACATTGTAACATGAAAATTATCCGCCTTTCTTCCTCCAAATGAGTTAACATTAACATTTATCTGGTAATAACTTTTAAAAGTGAGAGAGTTAAAAAAAAAGTTGTGCCATGGTGTACACGATTTCAGCTCTTCTGGTTATCTGAAACAAAAAAATCGAACAGACTCTGTATCAGTAGAGATGTCGCTATCGCATGAACCTCGGACAAGTCAAAAACATGTTTTATGACAAAATGGCGACCGTTTTAAACACAAAATTCGGTATAAAACGTTTTTTCTTACGTTTCCCGATTTTTCAAAAATAGTAAAATAGAGGTTCATGCGATAGAGAGATGCCTGCAGATTGTATCCATATAATTTCGACATTAATCGGTTCAGTAGAACTTGAGATATCGTGTACGCCAATTTGGAAAAACTCGTTCCGAGAAAAACGCGTTTGAAGTTCATTGTTATAGCCGTAACAGGTTAGATACCACATCACTAAAATGGCTCTAACTCGGTAAATAATAGGATTTTCGATAAGTCCTTTCTAGAGTATATTCTTAAATACCTAAACTAACGAAATATGAACGAAACATTTTTTGATTTTTTCAACTTTCTAGACTAAAATACTCCCTTAAAGTAAATATAGAATATCTACCATCAATTAATTTGAAAATTAAAGCTTACTTTCAGCAGCATATTGAATTTTTCTTATAGGGCTTTATGATTTCAAAACATACAGTTTCACAAATTAGTCCTTCTCCTTTATAATTCTTGTGATTATAGTACGGTATATACCCGGTATTACCGAATTGTTGAGCGATTTGTGATTTTTTTTTCATTACATCTATTACAAAGAAGTATTACCGACTATCTCGAAAAGAAATCGACAATTGATTACATAATATACTTTACGACTGTCTCTTCTACGACTCAAACTGAGAAACGGCATAGGTCGTGCATCTCATTTCACACAATCGAAGAGGAACGTTGCTCAGAATTATTCATAGTTTTTGATTATGAGCTTATGAAAATAATCTGCTTCAAGCTTTTTAATGACATATTTGCTATACGCTACAAATCCAACAGTAATTTTTTTTTCATGTTTCATGTACTAATCACGAATGGGCGGCATGAATGCTCAGAAATATTTTTTTCTGCTAAAATTTCAATTTTGGCTCAATAATTTAGCGGCAGATTGAACTTTTCATATAATTTTTCATTTTTCGGAAAACGTTATAAAAGCTATACATTTTCAGTGATAAAATCGAGAGCGGTAAAACGCCCAGTGATATAATCGAGACGTTACTGTATTGAGCCAGCGTTAATAAGGTGTAGCTTCCAGCAGATTCATTATTAAGTGACGATTTGTGAGTGAATTTATAATTCCGATAGTCTGTGCGAGAAGACGATATTTGTGGAAAACTGTGAGCAATATTTCGACGATCATGTACAGATCCAAGTTCGATGAGTTTGTATAGTTTTAAAACGGTTCGAAGATACCTTATCAACCCTATATTGGTATACCGTCAAAGCCAGTGAATCCAAAAACAGGTGCGGAAGTAGTGGAAGGAAAATTCTGGGCAGAAATTTCATATTTACCCTGACTGGAAGAGTGCCCAAGAATAATATGAAATCAACAAGAAGTCGAAATTTCCCAAAAAAATGCTTGTTCGACGAGCAATACTGCCGTTCTACGCATAGTTGTCCCATGTTCTAAAATCAGCAACTGAGAAAATTGCAACCAAAATATTGAACCATATTTGTCCAGTAGAAGCTTCAAGAATTTCAGTTCAGCAATAGATCGGGTTGTTAAAGGCAGAAAACTATTGTCTAATGAAATGTGAACAGTTCCCCTCACTTCAATCAATCATGCTTGATTACGGGTTTATAAATTCATGGTGGAACAGTTATGCCTAGAATATCAACATAGGACAATTGTACTTGATATAGTTTTCTGAAATACTGGAAACAAACAATAAGTTTTTCTTTAGTGTTTTTCCGAAAGATTATGACATCGTTTTATGAAGAAGGGAGTGATCTGAAACACCTTTGCAGAATATAAATCACATTATTGTTAGGCATTCATCAACAAGGTGTACACATGTTCTATTAAACTTTCTTTTATTTGTTTGAGAATAAGTTCGTTCTTCCAAACCTAAAATGAGTGCATCAGCCCTGCTGAAAGCTTGACATAAAAGTCTTGTACTTGAATCGATTCATTCATCATGGATCTACAAAAAATACATGATGAGGCAGTTGTGCCTAGAATATTAACATGAGACAATTGAGCTTGATTTTGTTTATTTAAAGCTGAGAACAAACAAACACTTTTTTGTGTTCTGGAAGATTTGGCATAAAAACCTCGTTTTAGGAAGAAAAGTGAAAATTGTCAGGAAGTAACATGGGACAACTACAGGGTTTTCCATTTCGGGTTTCCGAAAGTATACAGCCCTGCGCTGACAACCGTTTGACATAGCTGTCAACCAAAGCGTCATATCGTTAGTTGAATGTCTGCCATTTTACAATATGGATCGTTTTAGCACCGCACAACGTGTTAATTTTGTTAAATTATACTATAAAAATGATGAAAAACCGGCAAATGTTTTTCGAGCATTACGGACGGATTTTGGTCGTCATGGACGGCCTACAGAGCACACAATCGCTAATGTAGTGCGTAAATTCGAACAAACTGGATCCGTAGCGGATATTGTGAAACCTGTGCATCATCGTAATGTGCGTTCGGCCGAAAATATTGCTGCTGTTGCTGCCAGTGTGGAGGATAACCCGAATGTTCCGATTCCACGGCGTGCTCAGCAATTGGGCTTGTCAAACACATCATTGTGGCGAATTTTGCATTTGGACTTGCACCTACATCCATATAAAGTCCAACTGGTACAAAAATTAGAGCGTGGTGACCATGGAATGCGTCGGGCATACATCGATTGGGTGAACGAACAACAGCAGCAAAATGCTGAATTTTCGCATCAAATTTTCTTCAGCAATGAGGCACGTTTCGAGCTCGGTGGCTATGTGAACACCCAAAATTTCCGTATATGGGGCTCATAAAATCCACACGTGATTGTTGAGAGGCCATTGCATCCGCCAAAAGTCACTGTTTGGTGCGCATTATGGTCTGGTGGAGTCATCGGGCCGTATTTCTTTGAAAATGAGGACGGCGAGACGGTAACTGTGAATGGTGAGCGCTATGGTCGCATGTTAACCGATTTTTTTTGCCACAAATTGAAGATATGGATACGGATGGCATGTGGTTTCAGCAGGACGGCGCCACGTGCCACACAACACGACCGAACATGGCCATATTGCGAACGAAATTTGAGGGACGCATAATTTCACGTTTTGGTGATGCCAATTGGCCGTCCAGATCATGCGATTTAAACCCGCTAGACTTTTTTTGTGGGGTTATGCGAAAGACCGTGTCTATGCCAACTCTCCGCAAACTCTTGAACATTTGAAAGACAACATTCGTGAAGTTATGACCGAGATACCGCCCCATATGTGCCGAAAAGTCATCGAAAATTACCTGTTCCGGATCAAGGTGTGCGAAGAAGCCCTAGGTGGACATTTGAATGATGTTGTATTTCACACATTATGACATAAACCAAACTTTAATTTGAAATAAAAGTTTCATCGAAATTCGAATTCTAAGTGTGTTTTATTTCAATTTACTTTCGAAAATCAAAGTTGGAAAACCCTGTATTAGTAGAACGGCAGAATATGTAGTTGTGAACTGAAAAGCGAAATTTTAATTACTTCTGGAAACATTAACCAGCATATTTACCATAAGGAGTACCTACGAAAGATATTACTATTTTTTTCTGGAGCAGCATGAGGTAGATTTTCTATTCTGGTCGGACGTGGCAAGCTGCCCCTACCAAACATTGTTACAAAAAGTGGTACCGGCCAATACTCCGGAACTAAGGCCAATCGAGGAATACAAGTCAATTGTGAAGCACATACTAAAGAAAAGGATGAACTGATGGTTTCAAGCGGAAATGGAATTTGGAGGTAGCGACAAGTAGGAACAGCACTCGTGCAAACGATAAATGACCATGGACCAAACACTTAAAGAAGTGGTTTTGGTGTCGGTATGTACAACAAAAAGGGCTGCCATTAAACACGATCGAACGAAATGTTGAAAAATTAAAAAAAAAATTCTGATATATGTTTCTTAATGTGATCATACACAGTGTGTCAATTATGTTTCGGGAATGGTAATAAAGATATACTCTCAGATATACTTTTTGCATTTGTAGATTTTGTTTTTCATCTGTTTTTTCAACTTCAATATACTTCTTACATTGGTTTGATGGCGGTCATAGGATGATATCTCAGGAATCACCAATTTCAGAAACTTTGGTCTTGGAAAAGGCATTTTATGAAATTGGTAGGGATCATCTGTATGCACATAATTGTTCGTATGCGTTCGGCTTACGCTGTAAATCGAAACATACTGGTGCTTCTTGTCGTGTTAAGAATCACACATTGCATTTATGATAGGAAAGGAATGGATTTGGATTTCATGGTACATTTGACCTTCGTTCGCACTGTAGGGCGTGAACAAGTTCAATTGCGTGCCGTTGAAGCCGTTTGAACGATCCTGATGTCGTCAAAAATGTTCTATTAATATTGCCTTAATTTTTGGGTAAAAAGAAAAGTTACGGGGTGCCAAATCAGGAGAATTTCAATTGTTTTTCTTAACTGTGCAAAAATCATTAAATTGAGCTCTTTAATTACTTCAAATAGTGACCCTGAAAGAGCCGTTTTAACATAAACTGGTATTTTTGAACGGTTTTTCAGAGTTGGAGTGATAGAAATAATTCAGGATCATTTATTATTGATGTTGCGTATAATAACTGATTATCGCGACCGACAGTGCGATAGAGGAGAAAGTGTCGGAAAAAAAATAGTTTCTCTTTCCATTCATATCCTCATTCACATATAAATTACTCCCTACCATTCTTAATACATTGTGTGGTACATAAAATAATTACAAACATCAGCAAAACCCGAAGTACAGCATAGACGCATACCAATACTATATTTTCATTCCAATTAAATCCTTTGAATGTGAAGCCATACTGTGTTAAGAAGGATTCCAAAGTGTTTTCAATACTCCAAACAAGCCACATTATCCTCCTTCAGTCAAAAGGTCCGCTATTCCCGTCACTGATTTTAGCCACCAGTCAACGATTGAAAAAAAAGAAAAGTATGTCGAACCGTTGAGTTGATATAGGACCACGTTACGACATTTGCATTTGCATTTGTCACAATCGCAATCAACCAGTCTCGAGATACATCGCAGCTTGCTTGCAATTTCAGAGAGACGCCACCGCCGACGACGACTGGTTGCCAGATACATTGGGTACATTCGAGGCGAGCGCTTTATTTTACCCGCATGAATTTGTGTAGCCTTAAAAAAGGCCAACCCATCAATGGGCATTGATGGGGGGGGGTCCTGCGATTAAACACACGATCGTTCGCTTTGTGAGCGAATGCGTCCCTATTTAGACTACGGAAACCCTCAGTTATTGGGCCTGATCGCGAACACCACTTCAAGGTGCTAACGAAATGAATTGAATATAACGTTGCATACGTTTCATTTCGTTTTCACCGTGAAGTGACGTCCGTGATCAGGCCCATTATCTCCTCCATTTTGTAGTCCCTGTTTCATATTTCCGACACGACACGGCGCGGGTCCGACGAAATACTCCTTTCGAGAAGAATTATTTGATTGGGCTGATTATATATTCCATACCAAACCGATATAGTGGTTCTTCGAATTCGTGATAGTTTTGTTCCTTGTCGCAAAATATTAGGCCCACATTTTTAAATTTTTTCATTAAGGTGCCCCATCTCCATTTTAGAGTGGTCTGGACAATCACCCTTTTCTTTTTTTTTTTTTCAAAAATGACTTTTCAAAAGCTTATAACTTTTGAACTAATTAACCGATTCGGATCGGCATATCATATTGAATCTCAGATTGCACCCTAAGTTTCGCATTAAAATTAGTAACTGTTTTTTCTTCCATTTTCACATTTCAACATCAAACAAAAACGTCTTTCCGGAAAACACTCGCATGCTTGTTATCTGGCAATCAGAACAAAAGAAATTATAGTAGTAAACAGATAGTAAACCTAATTAAATTCGCAATAATTAATAATTAATAGTTGGCACCCCTGGTTACTTAACACATTAAGGACCGCTCGTTTTGGAGCAAACATGAACGCTTCATTTGTTCGGAATCCACGAATGAGATCGTTTCCTTCGATGTGGATGAGACGAAGCCGAGCCATCGGTAGGCCTTATTAGACTCTTTAAAAATCAATGATTTAACCTTCGAGTGTAGAAAACACGGGTTATTTCGTGATCCATCCGTAACAGACGGAACGCGAAACACGAGAAAACTTGTGATCGGTCCGCAATGTGTTAAATGTGATTTAATTCATGGATATTTATTGACACATATTGTATACGATATTTAACGCCATATATCTGGAGGAAACTCGAAACTTTCCATTCCGTGTACTGCTTACAGTACATGTGTTATTTGAACAGAGAATTTGTTCTCTCATCTCCCTCTACGAACATTTGTCCAGTGATGGTTTTTTAAAGCCTGATATGATTAATCCCAGTCAATATTACCTGGATTATAATGCGCATTGTGCAAAATAAAAGTATAAAAGTTTTGATCAGGACAAAGTCACGAAGCATATCACAGCTTAGTTTGTGGCCGAATATCATCATGGATGGACAAGTGATTCAGTGGACCGAAAAATCAAGCAACCTCGGCTTCGTATTCCAGAATGGTCTTCAATGGAATGGACTCATACGCCAGCAATGCGGTAAAATTTATAGTAGTTTGCGAACGTTGTACAGCAGTACATCATGTGCTCCCGTCACAACGCGCCTGAAACAGTTTAATAGCCTGATTCTTCCGCATTTTTTGTTTGGCGATGTGTTTCATGTAAATCCGAGTGTTGCATCATTGGATAGGCTGCGTGTTGCACTAAACCAGTGGTGGCCAACCTGCGGCCATCGAGCGTTGTGTATGCGGCCCGCAGCCTGATTTGGAAAAAAAATCATATGAGTGAAATTAAGAACATAGTTGAAAATTCTTCCATACAATTAAATTAATGATGATTTTGTGAGTAATTCTTGTTAATCGTGTGTACCCAAGCTGATCATTTCCTGTTTTCTTTTCAGTTTTTCCATGTAATTTAACCTTCTGACAATTGTTCTCGTTTGTACTCAAAGGACGTTTTCAGGTTTTTTGTTCTGTTCTACTAACACACGCATGAATTCGTGCAAGTAACGGCATTAAAACCGGGTTTTTTATGTTGTCAGTTACTCGGTTGCGAGTAAACGTCAAACGATCCGAAGAATTACGAAAGTATCCATACCAAGAAATTTTACATTTGATTTTTATGTATGGAGTAAACGGGCGAGTAGCCAAAAAACTTTTAATTAGCTCGGTTACGAGTAGCCCCAAATATGCAAATCAAATGTCAAATTTAGTGGTATGGGTACTTTCGTAATTCTTCGGATCGTTTGGCGTTTACTCGCAACAGAGTAACTAACAACGTATAAACCCAGTTCAACAGCTGGAAACTTTTTCAAGAGTCTTATGATACAGAACGGGATGTATGTACGCGTGAGTTTATAAGAGATAGAGAAAGTTTGGGAGAAAAATCATTCGATTTTGTTGTGCTCTCGCCATTAGATAGCAGTCGAGTTCAGTCACCTTTCAGTGTCTATTGGCAATCGCTTTTTTATCGCTGTGGCGTGTGTTGTGTAAATTGAAGCAAAATAGAAGCCTGCACTAGTAAAAAAAGAAAGTGGCTGACGAAGGACGTGTATTCCAGGAAAAACTGTGTCAAATAAACTTTATGATCAGAAAATGATTTATTTGATTTGTAATGAAGCTGCTGCTGCTGCTGACAAGTTTGTTGCCACATTCTGTGCTAGAAAATTAGCTGAGTTAGGAACGTAAATTGATGGTTTGAAAGTTTGAAAGAATGAGCTGCCGACTATGTATTTTACTGATTTCAAAGTTACCGAGGAAATGGCTTGCCTTTTTCCTATGAATGTAGGATTTGAGTATGTCTTGAAGGATATCGTCAAAATGATCAATCAACTCGCACGCAGTAAATCATCATGAGTTCCAAGCTTCTTTTCTTCTTTTATTTTTTCTTTTTTTTCACTCGGAACCAAACTCAAGCTCAAACAACAAATGGGAAATTTTCATTTTACCCATTTTCTGACATTGAGAATTTCTCAAGTGTCGAAAACTAGGAATAATGTTGGTACTTCAAAGCACATGAAAGAATTCACCAATGTTCTCTACCTTATTCAGTTTCGATGGGGAACATGCCGCTGAAAACATGCACATGAAACTCATTGAAACGCAGTGTGATTGAGAGCTGCGTGACAAATTTGAAAACCACGATGTCTTGGATAGCTACGCAGATTAGTTAGCAGATTAGTTCCAGAAGCGCGACTTCCAGAACTAATAGAACATGCTCATTTTATTACTTCTTTGTTCGAATCCACAAATATTTGTGAGCAATTGTTTTAGTTATTAAAGAAGTGAATTCAAAGTCAAGGAACAAAATGACATTTGGAGAACACGCTTCACATCGCTATCTCTCATTTTCTAGCTGATTTAGATAAAATGGCTTAAGACAAGTAGTTTGAGTGAAATCGAAACGGTGTTTGAGTATTTTTGTTTTTAAGAATTTTCTATATTGAAACAAACAAAAAATATTGTAAAAACTGCATGATTGCATGAAACGATTCGAGTTCCGCACCCTACAACAGTACAAAGAAACAGCTGGGTGATAAGCTAAAAAAGGGACGTCCGAAGTTGGTACCACTGCACAATATTATCTATGTTATTCATGAACGAGTTCAATGCAATCCTATTCGGAAACGAAAGTGTTCATCAGTCGAAATGAATTGGATAAATTAATTGGTGCGTGCATCAATGTGTGAGTTATTTATTGACCTCCAGATTGAAGCGAATATATTTGTAACGATGCAAAAAACTGCTAGAGACTAGCAACAAACGTACCAGACTTCATCTCAGCAAATTATTGGCCATTTCTCAATCTATCGGATTATTATCTTTGGGTCAAGTTGAAGGAGCGGCCTGTGGTCAAATAATTTTCCCAGAATGTTAATTCTGGATACGTTCATATCTTCAATAAAAGATTTGGGTTTTTATCTCATTTTGTTCACGAGTTATAAATTTTACAAGTATAGAACTGAATGGTTTCTAATTTAAAATAAAAAGTCAGTCAAAAAAGTACCAGTTAAATACGTGTATTTTACATTTCATTATGAAAAGTAGTGAGAACAAATTATTGCGGCCCGCGGCTATGATGAAAATTCTAATGCGGCCCGCACCATGTTTATACCTGGCCACCACTAAACAGTTGTGTACGATTCGTTTATGGTTTAAATCGTTCTTCCAAAGTGAGCCATTTGCAACAAAATCTTGTGAGTTGCCCGTTCGAACGATTCTATGCATAGCGCTCTTGCATGTTTATCAGAAAGATTATGACAAATTGTACGCCAACTATTTTGCATCAGAGACTGATTCCGTTTCGAGGCTAACTCTTTGTTCGTCAGAGGTGTTGTAAACAGGAATATGTTACCATCCGAGTTAAAACGTTCAACATCAGAAGTAATTTTTAGGAAAGACTGTTTAAGCTACTGGAATAGTTTATAAAATGAATAGTTAAGTTAGATTAATGTTTTAATGAATAAGTTTTGCCCATGTTTCATCACACCATTGCCATCGGAAGTAGTGATTGAAAAATGTGTTCCTTTATACTACTGGACAATACATAAATTCAAAATAAATAAATAAATAAAAAATTCAAAGTGTAACATTTGTGTACTCATTTTTCCGATATTCCGATATTATCCTACAAAATCATAAGAAACCACTTATGGCACATAACAAACATTTCTGCTAGGAGATCCATAAATTGCACGTATCTAGTAGTAAAACAAAAAAAAGTAGGTTCAGTATTGAGTACAGGTGCCGTCGAAATTAGCATGGAAAATATAATATAATTTTTAAAAACGGAAGCAGATTCCCTAAAATGTCCTAATTTTGCCACAGCTTTCCAAAAATAGTTACAAACAGCTAGGGTCTCTTATCATAATCCCAATTTAGAGTAAATCTTTTTTTCGTTACATTTATTTTCATAACACTATAGTTCACTTATAATATATTTTTAACATCCAGACTAAATTCTCGCAAATATCGCAATACATAAAAAAACATATATATATATATATATATATATATATATATATATATATATATATATATATATATATATATATATATATATATATATATATATATATATATATATATATATATATATATATATATATATATATATATATATATATATATATATACATATATATATATATATATATATATATATATATATATATATATCTATATATATATATATATATATATATATATATATATATATATATATATATATTTTTTTTTTTTTTTTTTTTTTGGCAGACTTATCTCACT
Organism: Toxorhynchites rutilus septentrionalis; assembly: GCF_029784135.1. Classification (NCBI taxonomy): domain Eukaryota; kingdom Metazoa; phylum Arthropoda; class Insecta; order Diptera; family Culicidae; genus Toxorhynchites; species Toxorhynchites rutilus. The sequence continues at coordinate 131,894,431 of NC_073746.1, forward strand.
TCTTAACTAGGCGAACCTAGCCAGAATTTTCACCTGCCCCCGGGCTTCTGAATGCCAAAGGGGGACTAGGCTCTGCGGAATGCACGTATCTGCATGCTCGTGCTGTTTCAGTCCTGACCGAGAAATTGTCGGACAATCGCGCAGGTGCTAAGGATGACCGACTTTTGGATGCCGGCCAATTCCTTCTCCATATTCAACACCTTTAGCGCTTCCAGAAGTGTCTTCGGGACAATTCCAGTTCCAGAGAGAACGACTGGAACAATTCTTGGGACCTCCCTTAGCCCCCACAGTTCCTTGAGCTCCACGGCCAATGGTCGGTACTTGCAGATTTTGCGACCGTGGGTCTCCTCCAGATTCTGGTTCAGTGGAATAGCGACATCGATGATGGTGACTTTGCGGTCGCTCTTGTCGTAAACCATTATATCTGGCCGGTTGTGGTGGATCGAGAGGTCGGTCAGAACAGTGCGATCCCAGTACAGCTTGAAACGGTCATTTTCCAGGACAGGTGCAGGCAGGTACCGGTAGTTTGGTACGTTGTCTTCCAGTAGAGCACATTGGAGCGCCAGTTGTCGATGAACAATACGGGCCACGTTGTTGTGGCGCTCGGTGTAGGCTGCGTTGGCCAAAACGGGACAGCCTCCCATAATGTGCTCTATGTTTTCACCTGGTTGATGACACATCCGGCAAATGTCATCAACGTCTTGATGCCAGACGTACCGCCTGCAGTTTCTCGTCGGCATTATCCTGTCCTGGATGGCTATCATGTCGGCTTCTACTACTGAAGAGAGTTCACCACGCGTTAGCCACAGATTAGATGCGGCCTTGTCGACGTGTGGCCGGTCCAGTTGATGGGGGTGGGCACCATGCACTGCCTTCTGCTTCCAAGCTGCAATCTTCTCCTCCACTGTCTGCAGATTGCAGTTGAGTTGGTACTCCGCTTGCGCCAAGTGCAGAGCGCTGTATCCTCTGTCGGCGGCGCAGACAGCCCGGTATAGCGCGTTTTGGTTGGCGCGTTCTGCGAAGTACTCGCGCAGTTGTCGTACCTGGGCAACACACAGTGCAGATATGTCGACTATTCCAAGTCCCCCTTCTTTGCGTGGCAGTGAAACTCTCTCCAGTGCCGATTGAGGATGGTGCATTCCGGCCTCTTTAAATGCTTTCCTCATCCTCCTCTCAAGGTCCTCTAGGTCAGTTTTGCTCCATTTGACTACACCAAAACTGAAGGTCAGCAGGGGAACCGCGAATGTGTTGATCGCGCGTACCTTGTTCCCCGCGTTGAGGAAAGTCCTCAGGACACAGTTCACTCGACTCAAGAACTTGTCTCGCAGCTCCGTCTTGATGTCGGAGTGGTGAATCCCGGTGAGCTGTCGGAATCCAAGATATTTATAGGATTCGCCACGAACCATGTCTCTTATGAACTCGCCGTCATAGACCTCGTAACCTCCGGATTCGGTAAGCTGCCCTTTCAGCAGATGGACACAGCGGCACTTGTCGAGGCCGAACTCCATGCAAATGTCCCTGCTTATGTCTTCGACAACCCGGATAGCTACACCTAGACGCTGACGTGAATCAGCGTAGACCTTGAGATCATCCATGTAGAAGGTATGGGTCACTTCTTCGTGGGCGCCGTCGCCATACCTTATTTTATAGCCATGACCGTTTCTATTGAGCGTCCTACTGAGGGGGTTCAATGCCAGACAAAACCAAAGCGGGCTGAAAGAGTCGCCTTGGAATATCCCCCTCTTTATCTGCAGCGTTCTAGACTGCAACACATTTTCCCCATCACTGAGGTGCAGAGACGTACTCCACTGCCTCATCGCATGCTGCAGGAACCTAACGACGAAGGGATCAATTTTGTAGAGCTCCAATACCCGGACGAGAAACGAGTGAGGTATGGAGTCATAAGCCTTCCTGTAATCGATATAGGCCATGCTTAGGTTCCGCTGGTTATAAACCGCCTGGCCGACTATGGCTGCGTCGATGATGGCCTGGTCTTTGCAGCCATGCGTATTTTTCCTGCATCCTTTCTGCTCTTCTGCGATGATGTGATGCTGTTCGCAGTGAGCAGAAACTTTGGCGGTAATTATGCTGCTCAGTATTTTGTACAGACTCGATAGGCACGTTATCGGTCTGTACTTTGATGGGTTCAATGTGTTGCTGTCTTTCGGGAGGAGGAAGGTGACGCCACGGGTGGCGAATTCAGGAAGGTTGTGTGGGTCACGTAGCACCTTGTTGAAGCACTCAGCTATCTTTGGATGTGCGACGGTCAGCTTCTTGTGCCAGAAGTTCTGAACACCATCGGGACCCGGTGCTGCCCAGTTCCTCAGGTACCGCGAGGCTTCGCGGACATCGTTCTCTCCGACGATGATAGCTGGCATCTCTCCAATTTCACCACAACTCTCCTCCTCCCGTCTTAACCACATTTGCCCGTCGCGATGTTCTACTGGGGTCTCCCAAATACCAGCCCAGAAGTTCGTCACATCGCTAATATCTGGCAAACCTTCGCGGTAGTCGGGCTTCTCGTCGCTAATGTGGTCGTAGAACGCTTTCTCGTTATCTCTGAACATCCGATTTTGTTCCTGGCGCTTTGCAGAGTCAGAGTAACGTTTCAGCCGTTTTGTAAGGACGCTCAATTGCTGTACCAGTGTGTCGAGTTTTTCCGTCAGCTGGTGAGCTCCCAGCTGGCGAAGTTCAGTAGGCCGCACGATCACAGCAACTTGGCGACATAATTTCACCGATCTGCTGCCTCTTTTGTACGCCATCAGTCTTCCAATTGCGGCGCGCTTGTTTAGGATCCGTTGCTCCAATCTCCTTCGCCATGGAGGCTCACGCCTTTCACGGAGATGTTGGAGCAGTCCGCCTCTTGGCCTAATACGGTATCCTAAACTTTTGGCGGTCGCCACAGCAGCGCAGTAAACTTTCAGTTGCAGCTCCTCCATGTTCTCAGCATCAACCAAGTGCAGCGGAAGAACGTGCTCGTTCATGAGCTTTACTGCACTTGTCAGCCTGCGGGAATGCTGCAACTTCGGGATCCTGGGGCGCGACAATGGGTCTGTGTCGCGGAACTGTGAGATCGCCTCGTCGTAGTGGAAGACCAGATCGCGTAGTAGTTGTTGATCTGGCTGTGGGTCTTCCGGCTCAGGGGGTTGTTGTACTGTGGCCTCCACTGGTGCTGATTCGCGTGCCCCACTCGCGAATGAATTGCTCAGCCGTACTGAACTTCGTCTCGACACATCGCTTGCTCTGTTGTTCCTGGAGCTTATTTCTCTCTGCACCTGCTGCTTGATCTCGTCGATTTGCGTTTGGGAGAGCATGTTGTTGCGTACTATCGCTCTACGCCTCGCGTTCATCGCGTTCTGATCAAGCCTCCCAACGAACTCTGGATACGCTTCCTCGAACATTGTTAGTATTCGAGGGCGACCACTCATGTCCGTCTCCAAAGCAGTGCAGATGTAATAGGCGCGGATCACGAATTCATTCATTTCGTGTGTCCACATGATCCGGCGCCTAGTGGTACCCACGAGTGTGGACGACTGCCGTCTGGCAGTCACAACACGCCTCGTAGGCGCAGCGTTTCTTGGGTGATGTCGATGGCTGCTGTTTCCGTGTGGCGGTAGCTCTTCGGGTTGAACCCGGCTGGTGGCCCGCTCTTGCACATCGCCCTCCAGCCGCTGGCCGCTCGCTCTTACGCCCGTTCCAGGACCAGCTCCAGTTCGGGGACCCTCCTCGGGTGATCGCATTCTAATTATTCTTCGTGATCGTAGCTCCATTTTATTGGGTGTATCTCCTTTGCCCGGGAGACAGCGGGTTGGCAAGGCCTCCATGACCCGGGAGGCCTTCCCCGGGAGAGATATAGCGCTCTGACTCGCTCGCACCCCCTCACTTAGCCACTTTCGACACCCGTTCTCGGAGCCAAGACCAGGTGTGTGTTTCCAGTTCACGCCCGATCTAAAAATGTCGTCATATGATCTTCGTGGAGGCGTGAGATAGGAACATTTGAGACCAACAGGCAGGCTCCTACCCTATGTTGATCCCCATTTAAGAACCAAAAATTTTTTTTTTTTTTTGGCAGACTTATCTCACTTCTTAACTAGGCGAACCTAGCCAGAATTTTCACCTGCCCCCGGGCTTCTGAATGCCAAAGGGGGACTAGGCTCTGCGGAATGCACGTATCTGCATGCTCGTGCTGTTTCAGTCCTGACCGAGAAATTGTCGGACAATCGCGCAGGTGCTAAGGATGACCGACTTTTGGATGCCGGCCAATTCCTTCTCCATATTCAACACCTTTAGCGCTTCCAGAAGTGTCTTCGGGACAATTCCAGTTCCAGAGAGAACGACTGGAACAATTCTTGGGACCTCCCTTAGCCCCCACAGTTCCTTGAGCTCCACGGCCAATGGTCGGTACTTGCAGATTTTGCGACCGTGGGTCTCCTCCAGATTCTGGTTCAGTGGAATAGCGACATCGATGATGGTGACTTTGCGGTCGCTCTTGTCGTAAACCATTATATCTGGCCGGTTGTGGTGGATCGAGAGGTCGGTCAGAACAGTGCGATCCCAGTACAGCTTGAAACGGTCATTTTCCAGGACAGGTGCAGGCAGGTACCGGTAGTTTGGTACGTTGTCTTCCAGTAGAGCACATTGGAGCGCCAGTTGTCGATGAACAATACGGGCCACGTTGTTGTGGCGCTCGGTGTAGGCTGCGTTGGCCAAAACGGGACAGCCTCCCATAATGTGCTCTATGTTTTCACCTGGTTGATGACACATCCGGCAAATGTCATCAACGTCTTGATGCCAGACGTACCGCCTGCAGTTTCTCGTCGGCATTATCCTGTCCTGGATGGCTATCATGTCGGCTTCTACTACTGAAGAGAGTTCACCACGCGTTAGCCACAGATTAGATGCGGCCTTGTCGACGTGTGGCCGGTCCAGTTGATGGGGGTGGGCACCATGCACTGCCTTCTGCTTCCAAGCTGCAATCTTCTCCTCCACTGTCTGCAGATTGCAGTTGAGTTGGTACTCCGCTTGCGCCAAGTGCAGAGCGCTGTATCCTCTGTCGGCGGCGCAGACAGCCCGGTATAGCGCGTTTTGGTTGGCGCGTTCTGCGAAGTACTCGCGCAGTTGTCGTACCTGGGCAACACACAGTGCAGATATGTCGACTATTCCAAGTCCCCCTTCTTTGCGTGGCAGTGAAACTCTCTCCAGTGCCGATTGAGGATGGTGCATTCCGGCCTCTTTAAATGCTTTCCTCATCCTCCTCTCAAGGTCCTCTAGGTCAGTTTTGCTCCATTTGACTACACCAAAACTGAAGGTCAGCAGGGGAACCGCGAATGTGTTGATCGCGCGTACCTTGTTCCCCGCGTTGAGGAAAGTCCTCAGGACACAGTTCACTCGACTCAAGAACTTGTCTCGCAGCTCCGTCTTGATGTCGGAGTGGCGAATCCCGGTGAGCTGTCGGAATCCAAGATATTTATAGGATTCGCCACGAACCATGTCTCTTATGAACTCGCCGTCATAGACCTCGTAACCTCCGGATTCGGTAAGCTGCCCTTTCAGCAGATGGACACAGCGGCACTTGTCGAGGCCGAACTCCATGCAAATGTCCCTGCTTATGTCTTCGACAACCCGGATAGCTACACCTAGACGCTGACGTGAATCAGCGTAGACCTTGAGATCATCCATGTAGAAGGTATGGGTCACTTCTTCGTGGGCGCCGTCGCCATACCTTATTTTATAGCCATGACCGTTTCTATTGAGCGTCCTACTGAGGGGGTTCAATGCCAGACAAAACCAAAGCGGGCTGAAAGAGTCGCTTTGGAATATCCCCCTCTTTATCTGCAGCGTTCTAGACTGCAACACATTTTCCCCATCACTGAGGTGCAGAGACGTACTCCACTGCCTCATCGCATGCTGCAGGAACCTAACGACGAAGGGATCAATTTTGTAGAGCTCCAATACCCGGACGAGAAACGAGTGAGGTATGGAGTCATAAGCCTTCCTGTAATCGATATAGGCCATGCTTAGGTTCCGCTGGTTATAAACCGCCTGGCCGACTATGGCTGCGTCGATGATGGCCTGGTCTTTGCAGCCATGCGTATTTTTCCTGCATCCTTTCTGCTCTTCTGCGATGATGTGATGCTGTTCGCAGTGAGCAGAAACTTTGGCGGTAATTATGCTGCTCAGTATTTTGTACAGACTCGATAGGCACGTTATCGGTCTGTACTTTGATGGGTTCAATGTGTTGCTGTCTTTCGGGAGGAGGAAGGTGACGCCACGGGTGGCGAATTCAGGAAGGTTGTGTGGGTCACGTAGCACCTTGTTGAAGCACTCAGCTATCTTTGGATGTGCGACGGTCAGCTTCTTGTGCCAGAAGTTCTGAACACCATCGGGACCCGGTGCTGCCCAGTTCCTCAGGTACCGCGAGGCTTCGCGGACATCGTTCTCTCCGACGATGATAGCTGGCATCTCTCCAATTTCACCACAACTCTCCTCCTCCCGTCTTAACCACATTTGCCCGTCGCGATGTTCTACTGGGGTCTCCCAAATACCAGCCCAGAAGTTCGTCACATCGCTAATATCTGGCAAACCTTCGCGGTAGTCGGGCTTCTCGTCGCTAATGTGGTCGTAGAACGCTTTCTCGTTATCTCTGAACATCCGATTTTGTTCCTGGCGCTTTGCAGAGTCAGAGTAACGTTTCAGCCGTTTTGTAAGGACGCTCAATTGCTGTACCAGTGTGTCGAGTTTTTCCGTCAGCTGGTGAGCTCCCAGCTGGCGAAGTTCAGTAGGCCGCACGATCACAGCAACTTGGCGACATAATTTCACCGATCTGCTGCCTCTTTTGTACGCCATCAGTCTTCCAATTGCGGCGCGCTTGTTTAGGATCCGTTGCTCCAATCTCCTTCGCCATGGAGGCTCACGCCTTTCACGGAGATGTTGGAGCAGTCCGCCTCTTGGCCTAATACGGTATCCTAAACTTTTGGCGGTCGCCACAGCAGCGCAGTAAACTTTCAGTTGCAGCTCCTCCATGTTCTCAGCATCAACCAAGTGCAGCGGAAGAACGTGCTCGTTCATGAGCTTTACTGCACTTGTCAGCCTGCGGGAATGCTGCAACTTCGGGATCCTGGGGCGCGACAATGGGTCTGTGTCGCGGAACTGTGAGATCGCCCCTCACTTAGCCACTTTCGACACCCGTTCTCGGAGCCAAGACCAGGTGTGTGTTTCCAGTTCACGCCCGATCTAAAAATGTCGTCATATGATCTTCGTGGAGGCGTGAGATAGGAACATTTTTTTTTTTTTTTTTTTTTTTTTTTTTTTTTTATAGAGGTGAGGAACGCTCTACCAGCCTTATCTGGGAAGGGTTAACCCAGACGTCGAGTGGGGATCGCACCCACAAAAACCAAGCCCTCTACTCGTTGCCTTATTCCCCCTGGGACCACATCTAGGCGACTACTTCAGGGGGCGGCTGTGCTCATGCACTCTTCGAGTTTTCAACGCTGACTAGCGTTGTCCTTCCCTTTTTCTCAACATTTTTTCTCTCTATTCGCTTTTCATTCCACTGCGCTTATGTCCTCTTCGCAGGCATCCATTTACCCGTCGAGACGTGTACCGATTAGGAATTGCCCTCCAACTTGACGCGCAACCCGTCACAGTCACCCTCGCGGGATTTCTCACCTTGCGAGGCGATATCGCCACGCAAGATATATATATATATATATATATATATATATATATATATATATATATATATATATATATATATATATATATATATATATATATATATATATATATATATATATATATATATATATATATATATATATATATATATATATATATATATCTATATATATCCTCAAAACAAAATTATCAATTCTCGGTCTGTGAGACCGTTTGTTCGAGAATAGGAGGGCTAATTTAAGGAAAAACATAGGTCATACTAGTGAATAATCAATTATAAATTATTCTATAAAATAAAAATAATTATCGATTACTAAATAATTGATAAGTAATACTTTATTTTGCGTAAAGTTTCATCAATCAATATCGTTGATTTTTCAAGGAAATTGTAATTTATGAACATACAAAGCATAAAAATTCACCCAAGATGATTATTATATTCCTCAATTACCCTCTATCCGAAATATTGACCCCAATTATGTAAATTGAATCGAATGGTCGGTTCGATCTAAATAACTATCGCACCAAACAAATTTTCTTATTTCGTAAATCGATAGAATCTTATCGAATCAAGTTCTTCCTCGAATGTCGGTGAATTACATATTTTGAAACGTTTCCGAAATGTTTCCCAAAGCAAAACATCAGGAATGCAACAAGCAAACCAAACAGCTCGAAAAATTATGCCGACAGCTTTCACCCGACTGAATTACATTATACAGCGCGGACTCTAAACTAAAACACGGAACTAAAGTTCTCAAACTACTCTACAATTTGTTTTTTGATACCCAACTTCTATCTTTCTTAATTTCGCTGCAATATCGATATAAACAATTCCTGTTGAAAATTCAAGCAAAATCTTCAAAAATCGCGATTTTTACCGCGCTGTACATATAATAGCCATTTAAATTCCACTTGACCGTTCAAAGGTTACATTTTTTACTCGAAACAAGTCATATTTGAAAAAAATTGTATATAATCGAATCACTTATAATCGAGTCTGTATATAATCGAGTCCGACCTGTATTACAATTACATTATAGGAGCCAATATTTAATTTGGGAAATATCTAATTTCTCATTCATCACTGTTGCTCCATTCATGACTATATTTCTTGAAAGGAATCTGCACAATTAATTCACAATACTTATCATAGTTTTAAAATTAAAATAACAATACTTCACTAAAACTCGCATTTGCAGTCTTCAAAGGCGAAGTTTTCTCCAAAAATTCAGTTTTTATTGACTTTCGAAACATTATGCCAGATGTTCCATGAGTTTTCACTTAACAAATGACATGCCTAGAAAAAACATTGTGCCTAGTGAATTTTTTTGTTATGGTCGAACAACTGGATGTGTTAATATTAAATAACTAACAATCTGGAAGAAAATATTTAAACGGAAACTTCAATGAAGAAATATCTACTCTCACAACTGATATGTTTCATTGAGGTTAGCACAAACACCTTATAAAATATTCACGGCAAAAGGTGGAGGGATATTTAATCCATTGCGTTTGCAGGTGACACTACCCTAGACCGCGGATTACCGTTTGGCCATCCCTGCAATAAATGAACAAAAACCAATAAAAAGCAACAAAGCATATTACCTTGAATAATCAACAATCACAATACAGGTATCAAAACGCTCATCAAAGCAGCAATTATAGTTTGATTCGTATTGTTTCGAGATTGTTCAGAAACAACTAACGTATACATGGATGTCATTCAATTTGATTTAAATTAATTGAATTCGACAAAGTTGAATTTTGTTCCAATATTCCAAAATCCCTCACAGTTATTGTATCTTCGCTAGTAGAATACAAAAGTATCAGCGTTGAACCACTGGAACTCACCACAAATAAAAACAGATTTGTATTGAACCTGCAACCAAAAATTCGCACACATCCGAACGAGACGGTTATCGGCAAAGCATTTTCCAAACATACATATCACACCACCAGAGCAGAATCTCCTGCTGATTCCAAAACTCATCTCCCTACTCTGCTGGCGCTAGACGTCAACGACACCATTTGGATTTCGTAGTGCATGGTTATGGTTAGCGTGTCTGGCCGTCTGCTCTCATTCTCGTCTCCGAATGCCGGCTGACAATATAATCCCACTGTCGGAGTATGCGTGCGACCACTGTACATAGTGGTGTGTACACACAGTCTCCCTCCAGGATCTACAAGCTATCATCTGGTAGCTCTCATCTGGGCGCGCAAATCTTCCGCACCAATCCTTTCCTCTCCCGTACCTAGCCCTAATGCCCCCCTCTAGCCTGTCTGGCATCCGCTAGTTTTTTGCCCAACTCATCCTTGTCCAACGTCCTTGCAGTAACAACCAGAACTGTTAAGAGGGCTTCGCCTTCTGTCTTTCTGTGAGTACATGTGTGTGTGTGTGGGTGTGTTTGTGTGTTTACATGCGCGCGTGTTTTGTATGTCCCCACTCTAGGACCACGCGTGCCACGTTCTCTCGCAGCATGACGTCGTCCTGCCGCCTCCCAGCAACTCACCCTCCCACCCTCGGAAGAGCACAGAGACAGTCAACAAATTGTTATCGATACATAGCGATATAGCGAACACATCAGCAGTGTTTATACATTCGGGGTCATTGAAATTTTCATTTCGGCGAGACGCGCCAATTGGCCATAAATTTCCTAACAAAAACGGCAAATTGTGTATCTGTCCCCAGCCACGACCCTGTTACCTTCCGCGACAGACAATTTTAGACGCTGATGACAAAAACAAACCCCACCCCACTGTTGGCACAGGTTCACAGAATGAAACGCGCCCAGCCTTCGAAGGTAGTAATTTTTTTTACTCGGACAAGCCCCACCTTTCACCCCAGCTGCTTGGCTGGAAAGTCAACCAGGCACTTCTGTTGCGGCGCTGTCTCGCTCAGCAGACACAGCATCCCACCGTCAGCCTGCCTGCTGGGAGAACCTACGGCAGAGTTCAATGACCAAAACAGCGCCGTATGTGCACACAGACACAGACACGCGGGAACGGGAACTCCCGCTCGTTTCCACAGAACCCGCTTAGTGCGAGGCCAAGCTCCCGGAGAGCTGTGGAGTACTTAATCCTTTTCGGTACTTTTCTCGTGCCCACAATGACGATCACAACGCCATGGGTATATAAATCAGGTTGAACAGTCCGAGACCGAATCCTCACCTACCTCCTCCCGTGCGGTGGGTGGTTGAAGGACCGGGCGTCCACACCTGAACCACGATGTGACTCCACCAATAGTTTCCCAACCCACCTTTCGGGATGACTCAGTGCACTGACCGTGTATGCAGATGTAATGTTGATTACTTGACGATATTAGTTTTGTCTGAATAACTCGAAGTTTCTAAATATTGGGGCGTGAAACAGAAGTAATTCTCGCACAAATAACTGTGAAGAGGGGATAAACGAGTCCCCGGCTTAATTTGGCTGGATGTTAGATCCTGCTAATAGCAAAACATAGACTTTTCCAATTCATGTGATCCTATCTTTCAGGTAGCACAGCATATCTGTTTCTACATTTTTTGAATGAAACTTTGTTCAGATGTGTTAAATATTTTTACATAGTCTTTAGCTTCATTAGAGTCAGACATAGATAAACAGTAATTCCACACAGAATCGTCCATCCGTTGTCAGGACCTTCAGCGACTCTATTGAAAATTTTGTACGGATAATATTTATATTCAGCCATTCCATGCCAAACCGAAATAGTGGTCCTCAGATTTTCGTGGAAAGTGGTTGATTTGTTCTTTATCGCAAACGTTTAGACCCGTATTTGTTTTTATTTTTTCGACCATTTCTGTTTTAGGGTGGTTTGAAAAATCTTTTTTTTTCACTTTTTTCGTAAAATGATTTTTTTCATGGAGTATCTCGAAATCAGAGATGTGTTCTTTTTCTTTTTTGAGTAATTGGTTTTCAAAGTTCAATATAATCAATTTTTCCCCCTTTTCCCATTCTCAAAAATTCATAACTTTTGAACTACTAAACCTCTTAAGATGTTCGATATATCAAATTAAAGCCAATGAGCTTTTTTGGAAAAATATTATATTTGCGAAAAATATGAATTTTGTTTTCGTGATTATTGATTCTATCTGTTTTTTATAGTTCACATGGTTTCGGAACCAAGGCCGCTATATTTTTTATATTTTTACTTGAAAGCTGAGGTTTTTCACATAACATATCCAAAAATCAGATATGTGTTCTTTTTTGTTTTTGAGTTATGATTTGCCAAAGTTAACATGTTTTCAGTCTTCGTTCAATATTTCTATGCGACTATACTGAGTCTATGCAATTAGAATTCAATTGTGGTATTTTTTTCAAAGCTAAAGCTGAAGTACTTTTGTACTTTTGGTGTATCAATCACCTGAATCGGTACCGTAGTTCAAAAGTTATGAATTTTTGAAAGAAGTCATTTTTGGGATAAAGGTGAGAAATGATTTTTTGAACCATCGGTTAAATTTTAAAAATCATACAGTGAAAGCTCTCTATAGCGACATCGCAAAGGACCGTCGTTATAGAAAGCTTAAATGTCACTATAAGGAGAGAAACGCACGAGCTCACGCAAAACAATCAAATTATGTTAGAAACAAAAGCAATTGATGTCTTGAAACAAAAAAACATTAAACATCGAATATAAAATTCAGCTCCTTCGTTCGATACAAATTTTTTATAGATAGAAAAAAAGGAAATTGTTAATTGTTTTTTGTTTTTGTTAATAAACCAGCATAGATAATCTGGAAAGCATCTGCATGCTGGGTGGGCTTGAAGTTTCATTGTTGAATGCTCCGTTAAGCTCTGATTTAATAAATGATTGATTTTATTTATCTCATCGCCGGACAAAATGTACCAATTGAACATCATTGAAGCCAATATTTTTACTATTTTCACGACTCTAGTCGATATTTTTGATGATGAATGAATCTGCATTGTGCGGCACATTGAATTCATTAGACAATGTTGTCTTTTTAGTACCGTTTTCGAACCTTTGAACTATGTCCAATTGATTTTTAGCGTTGAGAATTTTCGTTTTCAATGTTTTCGAAGTAAAACAAACGATACTTCAAAGTATTGCCTGAATTTGATATCATCCTTATCCATATAACAATTTCGCAAACAATACATTCATTTTTAAATTGACTGCAAATTTAATGCAATTTCATTCTAGGACGGGACAACAGACTTGTACAACAATTCTTCGATTAATTTGTTTCAATAAGCTTTCCCTATCTTTTATGGTTAAAATTTCTGTTTTTGTAAGTATCCGAAAATTTAAATCGATTGGGCGTGAACAGATGTTCAAAGTTGATAAACCTTATAATACACCACCTAGACTATTTACGTTCGTAGGCACTGACATTGACACACACACTATGAGTGGGGCGAAATTGAAAATTGAGGCAATAGAGAATGTTACGTTTTAGTAAATATAAGCAATAATGTGTCGTTATAGGGAAAGGTCGTTGTAGAGAAATATCGCAATAAAGAAAAGAATTTCTATGCGATTTTGAAGGGACCTTTAGACATGTCGTTATAGAAATTTGTCGCTATAAAGATTGTCGTTATAGAGAGCAAAAAAGAACACATCTCTGATTTTGAGATATTTTATGTAAAAATCCTCAGCTTTCTAGGAAAAATATAAAAAAAAATATGGCGTCCTTGGTCCCGAGACCATGAAAACCATAAAAACAAATACAATCAATAATAACGGAAACAAAATTTAAATTTTCTGCAATCGAAGTATTTTTCCTAAACATGAGAACCACTATATCGGTTTGGCATGGAATGCCTGTATTAACACATGACCAATACCCTACAAAGGTTAGAGCTTAACGAGTTATTTTGAAAATAATTAAAAGTTAAGGTTTTCCTTTATAGCATCAAACTGAACCGTAATAAATATCAAACTGAAAAAAAATTTAAAAAAAAAACGAAATGGTTTTGTCACAGACAGAGGAATTTCACCAAATGAATATATTGGGGCATAACGAGAGCGCATTTCGTCCATGGCATGTCAAGAAAAAAAATTACAATCCGAAAAAAACCTTTGACCGATAGGAAATTGAACCCAATACCTATGTCCTTATCAACCGTGAATTTAAAAGAGTATTCCCGCTTTACTAGATTCCCGATAACGATCTGCTAATGCGATCGTTATCGAGCCCAGACAGCTGAGCAAACCCAAGCCTCATTCTAGCCAACATGTATACTGTAACTCGCAATCAGATCTGCCACAACCCAGAAAAATCTCGATCTGAACAACATGTTCACAGATAAGCTTGCTGCCGTAATCTCGCAAAGTGACGTAAGCGCCAAAGTTAACTTTTTTTTTTGTTATAGATCGATAAAAAATACAAAATATTTTCAAAAAACTGTGAAGTTTTGCAGAAATGTGAAAAATTTACCCCGTCAAAGCTTGAAAACGGAGTAGCGTAAGCGCCATTTCCACTATTATGAGATCAAATTGATTGTGATGCGATGTGATTTTTGATCTGATCTGATGGCATAGAATGAACGAGCTGGGACAGTAAATTTCACACAACATTTTTCGTAATGAGCGTTTAGCATAATGAGAGTCGCATGGCTTCTTTCTTGTAAGAAACCCCTTTTCCGAAAAGCTGCGAATGCCAAATATGTCAATGAAAAGCAGTCCATCCCCATGCAGTGCTACATTTATAATAGCAATGTTGTTTTAGAACTACAAATCATGTACTTTAGAATCTCTGTTTAAAAATCAATTTTAAATTCAAAGTGTTGAGACACGGATTTCAAACGTTTTTTCGAGCTTCATGAAAATAAAACGAAGAATGTTTTTACCATCCATCATATCATTATTTGTTCATCTATCTTTTAACAAAAAAAAAACAAAAATTGAACGGAGAAAAAATGCTCATAACTAGAATAGCTACAAGCTGATGAAGTAAGGGGGTTCAAAAATAAGTTATGGCATGGCGTACACGATTCCCGTCTGGTTATCTGAAACAAACAAAAATCGGACAGCTTCTGAATCGGTAAAGATGCCGCTATCGCATGAACCTCGGGCAAGTCAAAAACATCATTTTTGACAAAATGGCGGCCGTTTGAAAAACAAAATGCGGTTTAAAACGTTTTTACGTTCATACGTTTCCCGATTTTTAATAAATAGTAAAATTTTAAAAATATAATTTTTAAGTGGCTCATGCGATAGAGAGATGTGTGCAGATTGTATTCATATAAATTCGACATTAATCGGTTCAGTTGAACGTGAGATACCGTGTACGCCAGTTTGGAAAAACTAGTTTCGAGAAAAATGCGTTTGAAGTTCATTGTTATGGCCGTACCAGGTTAGATACCGCATCATTGAAATTGTTCTAACTCGATTAATAATAGGATGTCTGAACTACAAAAATATAAAGAAAAAAAATTGTTTTTTTCAAATTTCTAGACTAGAATACTGCCTTGAAGGAATCATTTATCCTAAATTGAGGTGTATTGATGTAATCATATACAGGATGTGTTCGGTGATTTTGCATTGAAATGGAAATAACTGTATATCGGCCATGTGTAGTACGATTACAACACAAATGGATAGGCAATGTTTCTAGGTATCCGTAAACAAATAACCGCTATCATCGAGAGATATATGGCGTAACAAAATAATATTTATTGTTCTGTAGTGAATTTTCTTTGCGCCGGAATGAGTTAAACGATATAATTCAACACGTAAACGTGTCGAAAAGAGCAGCGTACTACATGAATATGATTAGGGAAATAGATAAACATATACTCCTAATATACTTCTAAGCTATTGCTAAAAAAACGCAGAAATGGCTTGCGGAAAATATTCCAGAATTCTGGAAGAAGGAAGTTCGGTCGCTTAGCAGTCCTGATATCAATCCCTTGGATTATTTCGTGTGGGGCGTCGTTGAACGTTGAACCTCACAAAACAATTGGATCGCTAAGTCAAAAATATTGACGTCACTAAACGGGGCAGTGTATTATACAACCGGTACCTAATTGGTGTATATCTCTTCCATATTAGAATTAGTCACATTTTTTTAAGAAAAAGTGATTTTCTTCAAGTATGATTTGAAATAATAATTACAATCAGATTGTAATGTAATATTCGACAAAGAGAAAACAAACTTCTGCTCAAAACACAGAATGCGAACAATCTGAGAATGACTTGCCGGAAATTAAAGTGGTTCTCAGATTTCGTGAAAATTGGTAGTTTTGTTCCTAATCGCAAAAATATTAAACCCGTATTTTTTATTGTTTCATTGTTCATTTCCAGTTTAGGGTGGTACAAAAAATCATGTTTCCCCTTTTTCCAAAACTGCCTTTTTTCAAAAATCCATAACTTTTGAACTACTGAATCGATTCAACAACAACGCATGTCCAATGGGTGTACGAGTATGGCATGCAAACTGAAACCGAAAAAACACGTCAAATTCGATCAAAAGTGAAGGTAATGCTGACTGTTTTCTTCGATATTCGTGGTGTTGTCCATTCAGAATTCCATTTTGGAATACTTCCCATCGTTTTTCACACCGTTAAATAAAGAGTGTTTGCGTATGATTGAATATCACGTAATTATTGTTGATTTTATGCGTTGTCGAAGATAGATAGTGGCGCAACTGGGGTGGTGCAAATACAGAATCGCCTATACCTAGCTGCAGTGTGTGTGTGGCGATATTCATAACGTGCATCGGCAATAAGAACACAAATCCGACATATGACCAGCTTGTGTATTGTTCTCGCGAGAACAAGAATGAATTGTGAATTTACCATCTTCATCTGCTTCCATAGGCTGAGACGAACCAGCCCAGGAGCCTGAAAGTCTCAAAAATAAAGGATAAAAAAATGCTTCCATAGAACTATGAAATTTATCGACCCTTTGAAGGGCCATTAAACATTATCGAGTATTATATCCGGTTTAAAATTTGCATCAAAATGCAGCGCATCTCAATTCAGGTCAATCACGGAGAGCAACTACGAATTGTACAGTCTACCCAAGCTCAAGCTCAAAATGCAGCGCATCTCAAGCCGAGATGAAGATGGTGTTTTCGAATGGTGAGTTCTATGGGGCTGTGAGTGCTTCGGTGGAAACATGAATGTTTGTTATCAGCGGCAATACTTTCGTCCTACGTAAACGTACGTTAACAGTGCGGATGTGTCTTGAACCCAACCCTTCTAATTTTAATTATTTAAAATTTCTGTTCCGAGGGACTGTCCTAGAAATATTGCAAAACTTGTGAAAAGGTCACAGTCTGTTGAGTATTAGATCATAAAGATCATCATAAACTTTGGAGAGCATCGTACTCTCGAAGATTCGCCAAGGTCAAGAACCAGATAGGGTGCTGCAAATTCACAGATTGAGAATGTTAAGCTTGAAATATTCGAAAGATAATTAGACTACTTTTTGAAAAAAGCCAAATTTTTCTTATTTCTTAATTTTTTACAAAAATTTAAAACATAAAAACTATGATACCTACAAAATTCATGTCAAAGGATGAAATAAAGGAAATCGTTTAAATTTTCACAAAAAATACCAAAAATTTTTTGGAAAAAAATATCGCTGACAAAAAAGTTATTTTAAAAGTTAAAATTCATTTTTCTCAAAAACGTATTTTTTTTAATATTTCCAAAAATATAAATATGAATACCCCCTAAAATTCCCAACAAGTCGTCCATACGTCGGAAAACTTTAGTCAAAGAATGGAATGTAGGAAATTATTTTGGTTTTCATTAAAAACTACCAAAGATTTTTTTGGAAAAAAATTTCATTAAAAAAAATTATTTTTATTTTATTCATTCTTCATTTTTCTCGAAAACATAAACTTTTAAAATTCTGAAAAAAAAATAGATATAAATAGCCCTTAAAATTTCCAAAGTTTTTCATACATCGGACGATGGGCACATTTACATGGAAAAAGTTTTTCGAAAAACAACTTTTTCATGTTTTTCTTTGAAAAAATGCTATTAATGTTCAATTCGTTACATTTTTGTGTATGAATTATCGCATTTTAAACGCTCTTCTAACTCTTCTCTATTTAGAAACATGTCAAGAACATGTCAAACGAAAAAGTTGTTGTTCGAAAAACTTTTTCCCTGTGTCCATCTTCCAATTTATAGAAGACTTGTTGGAAATTGCAAGGGCATATATAATACATATATATATATAAATGCATATATATTTAAAAAATGCATTTTCGAGAAAAATGAATTTTTATTTTTTAAATAACTTTTTTGACAGCGAAATTTTTCCCAAAAAATTTTTAATTTTTGGCATTTTTTTGTAAAAATTAACAATTTCCTACATTCCATCCTTTGACAAGAATTTTGTAGGTATCATAGTTTTTAAGTTATAAATTTTTGTAAAAAAATTAAGAAAACAGAATTGGATTTTTTTACTTTTTTTTCTTTTTCGAATATTTCAAGTATGCAAAGTTGCTTAAATGACCCATGTCTTTACACCCACAACGTTTCACTGCTATCTGAGATGGTTTTGGTACAGAAGGTACCAAATCAAAGTGCGAAACAGCACGAATGAGTCAAGCCATATTGTAAACTGGACAAAACACCTTGAGGATCAAAATTTTCTAATGTAATTTTTGGGAAGAAAAGACCAGATGTCATGCGGTCGATTAAAAAGTACGATTTTGGCAAGAATGTGCCTGCTGTTGAGCGTTACTGGGCACTCATTAAGCACTACCTTCGGAACGAAAGTAGAGAAGCAGTCTTTCGATGGGTCCAAGAAAACGTGGTCATATGCGAAAAAGAAAAAAGCAGAAAGATTAAGCCGGAAATAAACTTATGAAGGGAGTTCGGGGAGAAATTCAACAATCCATCATTAGATGAATTTTGTCTGATTTTTCATTTTATGCTTTTTGTAGGATTTGTAGGATTTTGTAGGATTTTTCAAAAAGTCCTTAATACTTAAAGGGGACACCGGTCTGGAAGGTCGAAAAAATCGAATTATTTTATTTTGATTTTTTGAAGCTTATGACCTCAGAAATGTTGTCCTAAAAAGATTTTTCGATAGTTGATTTCATTTGAAAATTATAGCGAAATGTATGAGGTCACCTCAAAGGATATAGTATTGTTATATGAATTTTTAAACGCGTTTTTTTCGAAACAATGTTTTTTTTTCATCTGGTGGTAGCGATATCTCTGGATCTACTCGACCGATTTGGCTCATTTTTTTTATCAGAATGTGCGGTTTTTTATATATCTCATTTTTTCTATTTTTTGTGAGCTTCTAAACAACGATTTTTCATGAAAAATAACTCGTTTTTAGCAATAATGGTTATTCGTGCAAACAAAATGTGGAAAGTACATCTTCAAATATATCTTAAACAATAACCTAAACACCCGAACATATTACTTTATTCCTAGCATCCGAAAAAAATCACGAAAATTCATTCAATCTCCCAGACAGGGTTCCCCCCTTAATACTACTGGGAAGACAAGGTTCCTCAAGGATCGTTATTGCTATCTAGAAAAAGAAGAAGGCGAAGAAATTACAGTTAGACAAGTAGTTTTCAAATTATTATTTTTTAAATAAATCTTCAGTTTAGCATACACTATCATAGACAAATCTCAAATAAAAATGTTTTAATCATAAGGTAAATTTTTCGTCAAAAAATTAATTCTGCATGGAATTGTAACCGATTACTCGCGGTTGGCTCGAGGTTAGTATTACAAGTGTTTTCGTAATTGTGATGTTGCTGTCTTCAATGATCTGTACCTGTGCCCGACACGGGATACTTCCTATTGGGATGCAGCTGACCATTAATCAGCAACGCCCCCCTAGTCTGTACCCCATATCTAGAGTGGTGCGTCTTCTCGAGGAATCCAACACACATTTATCTCTGCAGACATTATAAAACTGCATATTTAATGATTTTAAAAATCCAAAATGGCGGCCGCTACAAAATGGCGGATTACATATTTTCTCAAAACCTAATCAATATGAGTTTTTCCCAAACCCCATCAATATGGGTACCAAATGAAAGGGCTTGATTAGTAGAACACAGATATTCATGAGGAATGCAAATCCAAAATGGCGGATAATACATTTTCTCAAAACCCCATCAATATGGGTATCAAATGAAAGGGATTGACTAGTAGAACACAGTTATTTATGAAAAATGTGAATCCAAAATGGCCGCCACTACAAAATGGCGGATTACATATTTTCTGATAACCCCATCAATATGGGTATCAAATAAAAGGACTTAACTAGAAGAACACAGTTATACATGAGAAATGCAAATCCAAAATGGCCGCCACTACAAAATGGCTATACTTTTTTTTTCAAAACCCCATCAATATGGGTATCAAATGAAAGGGATTGACTAGTAGAACACAGTTATTTATGAAAAATGTAAATCTAAAATGGCCACCACTACAAAATGGCGGATTACATATTTTCTCATAACCCCATCAATATGGGTATCAAATGAAAAGACTTGACTAGTAGAACACAGTTATACATGAGAAATGCAAAACCAAAATAGCCGCCACCACAAAATGACGATATATATATTTTTTTTTCAAAACCCAATCAATATGGGTATCAAACGAAAAGGTTTGACTAGTAGAACACAGTTATTCATGAGGATCTAACATCCAAAATGACCGCCACCACAAAATGGCGGATTACATATTTTCTCAAAACCCCATCAATATGGGTCTCGAAAGAAAGAGATTGATTAGTAGAACACAGTTATCTATAAAAAATGAAAATATAAAAAGGCCACCACCACAAAATGGCGAATTACAGATTTTCTCAACACAAACTCCATCAAAATGGGTATCAAGTGGAGGGGCTTGACACAACTATTTATGAAAAATTCAAATCCAAGATAGCCGCTGTAACAAAATAGCCAATTACTTTTTTAAACGGTTTCATTCAACTTGACCTGTTTGTATGTATGTTTGTGTGCTTGTAGGGTTGTCCCACATTAAAAAAAATTAGAAATTCAATTTGCCCGCCGCAAAAAAATGGCTGAATGTCTTGACTTGCAGAGCACACTACATTATGAATAAATTCAAAAAGGTGTATGTTTTTTTTTTCTTGCTATCCCCTCAATATCGGTATCGAATGAATTGATTTGACTAATAGAATACAGTACATCATTGTGGAGGCGATCTGGCCTAGTGGTAATATCCATACCTCTCACTCAGAGATCACGAGTTCAATTCTCGCTCCCGACATTCTTCCAAAAATGGAAGTAGAAGTGATGAGCTAGCCGAAAATATTCCTAAGTAAATTAGGCAAAAATTAAAAATTTAAAAAAAAGTTGAATGGTTTTATTATAATCATACAGAATATATACTAAAAACTAGAAAATAAAAAAAATAAAAACAACTTTTTAAGTTAAACGATTAATAAATCTAGGGCAATGATGAGACTCATTCTTCGCCGATTGCCCGAAGTAGCCAGACGAAGGAGAGTCGCGTCTAAGTTCCGTTATCGGTTACCGCGTGATTGTTGTTTTTTTTGCCGCTGAAGAGTCTATTTCGCTATTTGGATAGTGTGTGGAGTGCCCTGCCTGAAAGAGGCTGTCATCCTCGGAGAGCCAAGGTTTGGATTCTATTTTGTCACTGCTTCGCCGACATTGGAGTTTTCGCCGAGTCATCGTGCCAACAGTACCAATGCGAGTAAGCTTTTACCGACGTCTGTGTGTAGTGGTGTCGTAGGCACAATCTCACCACCAACGAGCTTTCAGCACGCCCCCGTTCATCTGCACTGGAGTGCGTTCATAGGTGAATAACATTAAATATACTGAGAGAAAATATTTAATAATTATAAGTTTTTTTTTTGTTTTTGTGAATTATTTTATTGTGAAATATTGTTTAAAAAAATACTTAGAATATAAGTGCAAATTTTAAAATGGCAGAGTGGGGGACCTTCGGATATGGAGGTCTCTGACTCTAGTTCCCTCCTAACGGATAAAAAAAAGTCACTCAAACGTGTTCAAAATACGGAACATACTTCTTCTGGGGACGAGTCAGCTAACCCTACCAAGCCTCCTTCCAAAAAACTAGCAAATCTCTCATCTGCCCTTAACGATCCCACTCTACCTTCAACCTCGTCTTCTCCCTCTGTTCTTCCCGCTCTTTCTCAACCTTCGCCTTCCCACTCTACTGTCCCCGATCCCTCTCAATTCCCGTCCTCGTCTTCCCTTCCTGTTATTCCCACTCCCCGTGTAAAGGTCTATCCAGAAGATGCGCCCGGAACTGGTCCCTGGGTTGTTTTCTTCAGGCCTAAGCCAAATGGAAAGGCGTTGAGAGTCATGCAGATCGCGAAAGATCTGGCAAGGTATACCTCCGTTTCGGAAATTTCGAAGGTTAGACCAAACAAATTGCGAGTTGTCGTGACTGATCGAAAAGACGCAAACAAGATTGTTGTCGATCAGCATTTTACAATTGAGTATCGGGTTTACATTCCCTCTCACATAGTCGAAATTGAGGGTGTGATAACCGAAACGGGCTTGACGTGCGAATACATTACGAGTGAAGGTACCGGCCGTTTTAAAAAACTGCCCTCGACGACTGTTAAGATCTTGGGTTGCCGCCAGCTCGGAACAGTCTCCCATGAAGGAGAAGAAAAGAAATTTACGCCGTCCAACTCGTTTCGAGTCACCTTCGCTGGTTCAGCTCTCCCCGACTACGTGATGGTAGATAAATTGAGGTTAGCCGTGCGACTTTTTATTCCAAAGCCAATGACTTGTCTAAAGTGCAAGTCAGTTGGTCACACGGCTGCTTATTGTGCCAATAAAGAACGATGTGCCACTTGCGGAGAACAACATGAGGGGAAATCCTGCAGTGCGACTGAGCATAAGTGTCCATATTGCGGGGGATCCCCACACGTGCTCTCAGCTTGTGAAACATACAAGACTCGCTGGGAAAAACAGAAGCGCTCTTTGAGGGAACGCTCTAAACGCACTTTCGCAGAAATTTTGAAGGGCGCTTCTCCACTGGCTCAAGAACAACAACCAATCAATACACACAATGTCTTCGCTACGTTGCCAGTTGACGAAATGGAAGCGGATACAGCTAACGGGGGCACGCCGTTTATTTCTCAAGGGAATCCCCGGCGCAAAAATGTGACCACTGCCAAAGTTCAAGGACAAGTCCCTCCGGTGATACCCCCTGTTAGTTTGCCTAAAAAAACGAGTGCAGCGGACAAGCAAAATCAGGTTCCTCCTGGCTTCCGTGGGAATGATTCACCTTCGAACGACCCAGCACTCGAGGGAACATCAAAAACCCCAAATGTCCCTGTTTTTCCGTCAAGTTCAACTTCCCAATCGGGATTTATAAAGTTATCTGACCTTGTGGATCAAATCTTCACGTGTTTTAATGTTTCCGACTCCATCAGAACCATTGTCACCGCAATGCTTCCAGTATTAAAGACAATTTTGCAGCAATTGATGCAAACATGGCCCCTCCTTGCAATGATTATCTCTCTTGATGTCTAATTTAAATAGAGAGGTCGGAGATATCACTGTTACAGTGGAATTGTCGTAGTCTTATGCCTAAATTGGATACATTCAAATTTTTAATTCATAAACTCAATTGTGATGTTTTTGCTCTGTCCGAAACCTGGCTCTCTTCTCAAAATGATCTCTCTTTCCACGATTTTAATATAATACGCTTAGACCGCGATGACAGATACGGAGGGGTACTATTGGGGATCAATAAGTGTCACTCATTTTTTAGAATTGACCTTCACCCTATTGGAGGGATCGAAGCTGTTGCTTGTCATGCAAACATCAGAGGCAAAGGCCTCTGTATAGTTAGCTTGTATTGGCCTCCGAGAGCTGCGGTTAGCCGCAAGCAACTTGTTGACATGTGCTCACTCCTTCCTGAGCCGCGATTAATCTTGGGAGACTTCAACTCTCATTGAACTGCCTGGGGGGAACAGTACGACGACAATCGTTCATCGTTGATGACCTTTGTAACAGCTTCAATATGACCGTTTTGAACACTGGGGAAACAACACGTGTACCTAAACCTCCTGCTAACCCAAGTGCTCTTGACCTCTCGCTTTGCTCGAATTCACTATCGTTAGATTGCAAGTGGAATGTAATCCAGGATCCCAACGGTAGTGACCACTTGCCAATCAAAATTTCTATCACCAATGGGTTGAATTCTTCTGAATCAATAAACATGGCATACGACCTCACAAGACACATTGACTGGAAAAAATATGCGGACGCGATTGCTCTAGCCATCAATTCCAGAGATGGTTTGCCTCCATTGGAGGAGTATAACTTCATTTCTCGTTTGATCTATGACAGCGCGGTTCGCGCTCAAACGAAACCCATCCCAGGTTCCACTATTCGTCGAAGGCCTCCCAATCCATGGTGGGATAGCCAGTGTTCCAAGCTTTATGGAGATAAATCGAATGCATTTAAAGCGTTCCGGAAACGTGGAACCATTGAGAATTTTCAAACGTATTTGGACCTTGAAGATCAATTTAAAAACTTGATCAAAGGGAAAAAACGTGTTATTGGCGAAATATCGTGGGAGGTTTGTCACGAGAAACATCAATGAAAAAATTATGGAAAGTGGCCGAAACATGAGAAATCGCTCTTCATCCAATGAAAGCGAGGAATATTCACATCGATGGATTTTTAATTTTGCACGAAAGGTTTGTCCCGATTCCGCTCCAATGCATTCGAGCGAATTATTCGAGATATACCACAAGATAGGTGCGATCTTGATTCCGAGTTTTCGATGGTAGAATTCTCTCTTGCTCTCCTTTCATGTAACAATTCTGCTCCGGGATCGGATAGAATTAAGTTCAACTTGCTGAAAAATCTCCCTGATGTGGCGAAACATCGCTTGTTGAACTTATTCAATCGGTTTCTGGAGCATAATATTGTTCCAGATGATTGAAGACAAGTACGAGTTATAGCTATTCAAAAACCCGGAAAACCCGCGTCCGACTTCAATTCGTACCGCCCAATAGCAATGCTGTCTTGTATACGGAAATTGTTAGAGAAAATGATCTTGTTTCGCCTTGATCGATGGGTTGAAACGAATGGCCTACTCCCTTCGGGCCCGAGGAAGGCAGCCCATGGGGCCGGTGAGAGACGTGTTGGCTCGGTTAGACCTTGATTACATGTCCCAAATATATGTATTCCGTAAAGCTATCGATCTTCGTGTGTGATTGTCCTTATACCCTTAGTTTTTCCTTTTTCTTTGTGAGATCGGATCCCTTCTTAAGAATAAGATGAAATGTAAATACATATTAGATATAAGATAGGTTTAAGAATTGAGTGTGATGAGTGTGATTGAGAGTGTGAGTGTGATCATTGTCAACATATCCTTCAACCTTCTAAACACGAGTCGACCGCGAGTAATCGGTTTCCTATATTATTAACATTAGAATTAAGGAATAATGTATATATACTAGTAACAATACAGTAAGGAGTTCGGCTCCTTTAAACCTATGTAACTGAGCCTGTAAAAATAAACGATTTAAATAAAAAAAAAATGATGAGACTAAAATAAAATCGTGGGAAAGTGGGATTTTCATTATCCACAGTTAGTTGTTTCATCATATGCCCCACGATTTTATTTGCATAATTATATTTGCATTTCTATTATTATTATTTCCGTTTAACTTAAATGATTTTTTTTACTTTTTTTTATTTTATTTCAAATTGGATCCCCCCGAAAATACTAGAATGCCGGGACAGTCACTTGCACACAATATGGTGAATGAAACACACTTTATGACCTGGAGCAGTTTTCCTCGTTTCCAGCAAGCTCGGTAAGAAGCGCATCTATATATGTACGAACAGTTCTTTTAGTTATACAATAGAAGAGAAAAAGCGGAGCGACAACAACAAAAATGTGCTGCCTTTCCGTGGAAATGCAACACTATGCCGAAACCGTCGAATGAACACAGCCGTGGCTGCAGGGCGTAACCCCTGAAATCGTTTTCAGCAAATGTTTGATTGAACTAAGATGAATGAACAACAATGTGAGACAAAATTTTGACATTCCAGAGAACGTATCATCGTAAAATTAATAAGTCCCATAGTTTCAGGTAGTTTACACTGTAAACATTGATTGAAAATACGTGAGCTTTGTAAAAACCACGTTCGTGAGAAAAGGTTCGAATCAAATCTAATTCATGTAATAAACATGTAACTTTGTCTACATGTAGCATTATGTAAGCCTACAAATTTGTAATATTTGTTGTAAATTTTCGGTTTACAAAACAAAAAATTATGTCAAATTTATGTTATACTGTTTCACTCCTGTATTGATAAATATAATTCTGCTATCAATAAATATCTCAAACGTGGTAGAGCATACACAGACGTATATTGTTCAAGTTCACTTTATGCGCCTGCTACTGCCCTCGCCGAGCTCTCGCAATGCATTATGCATATGAGAGGAGAAACTTATCTCTCCATTATCGCATTTTCAGCACAGTGACACCTCGCAACAAAAGCCATCTCCCTTAATTAGATGATATATCATTGCTGGACATGGTTCCACTGTGTCTGCGCGCTTGGCTACTGACTTTTGCCTTTTCCCACTCCGGTTGCCCCGAGAGAGACTTTTCCCCCAACATCGGAACGGACAAATGTCCCACACAACCATCCACACTCTCGAGAACAAACATGGTAGCGTCGCGTTCGGAACAGACCAAAAAGTGAATTACATTGAAGCTGTCGGCGGAGGTCAATGACAAAGCCGAACGTTCCCTAGCCCGAAAAAAAACCTAGCGCCTGCCAAGATGCTGTCTGCTGCCGCCGCCGCCGCGAGTCGGGTTTGGATCTGCAGGAAGGTGTAATAAAACTCCCGGAACCAGGAAATGGCTTCTCACAGTGCCGCTTGCTTATGTAGCACCGACTGTGGTTCCCCGTCCCAACAATTCCACCCCGAAACGGCGCTTGGCTACCAGACACGGGGTAGAAGGGGAAAAGATTTTACACAATTTTGGTATTGGTTGCGAAGAAGCTGCTTCTCCCGGGAAAAGTCTATGTGCTTCACTGCAGCGGGCTTCGTTGAAGCTCGGCAATTCTGAAGCTGTCTTTGGCAACCGCTGCTTCGCTGCACTTCCTCGCTCAGGTCTCGAACTTTCGTCATCCGATGGCGGATGCTGCGGGCTTCCTATATCGTCCCGGCCAAAAACACAGTTCGGTTGTTCACATCCGTCGTTCCCGATGGCGTCGTTAGCCATAGTTACCTTTATGTGAACGATGACAGCAAGGGTGAAATACCCTTCGTTCGCTTGCATTTCCCATTTTCGAGGCAGCTCAATTCGGCGAAGTACATTTGTCAAATGAGATTTTAACCATGAAAGGTTGTGCTATTTGATTTTCATGATTTGCAAGCTTTTGAACTCAAGAAATTTTCTTAACATTTCAACAAAATCTTTCTCGATTCGCTATCACCTTCAACTGCCGTTCAATCAAAGCATAGCTCATGCAAACAAAATTATACCTTTTCATTATATTTTTTATATAATCCAATTTCATTTTCTGTACTGTGAGCGGATAAGCTTTTATGTGAATCTAACAAATTTATTTTTACTCAATGAGGCTACATGATTTATCCTCAAAGCACATTGACATGCTTGCTATATATCAGGGATGGCCAAACGCTAGTCCGCGGTCTACCGGTCGCCCGCGTTGGTATTCCTAGTCGCCCGCCACCTGTCTAGGAAAGTGTCACCTCCAAACGCAATGGATTAAATATCCCTCCACCCCAATAAAACATATTAGTTGTGAGATTTATAAATGTTCTGAAGAATACAACTTCATTCTATCCTTCAATAGCTGACCCGGCAAACTTCGTCCCGCCCAAAATTTGTTTTTTGTTATCAATACCTTCAAACATTCACGTTTTCTTACTATGAGCAAGTTCATGAGTCCAATCGCAGAACTGTTCATTGATTGATCTTCTAATCGATTCCGTTGAAATTTGTATCGCAGCTTCCCCTTAGAGAGAGGGGGTGGAGTGTCTAACCATCGTAAAAACATTTATTGCACCCTAAAACCTCCACATGCCAAATTTGGTTCCATTTGCTTGATTAATTCTCGAGTAATGCAGAAATCTGAGTTTCATTTGTTTGTCAGCCCCACCCTTATAGAGCGGGAGGATGGAAAGTCTAACCACCATATAAACATTTATTGCACCCTAAAACCTGCATATCCCTAATTTGTTTCATTTGCTTGATTAATTCTCGAGTAATGCAGAAATATGTGTTTCCCCCCTTAGAGAGATGGTTAGGCACTTCAACCTCCTCTCTGAGGGGGGGCTGCCATACAAATGAAACACAAATTTCTGCATTACTCGAGAATTAATCTAGCAAACGAAACCAAATTTGGCATGTGGAGGTTTTAGGGTGCAATAAATGTTTTTACGGTGGTTAGACACTCCTCCCCCTTCTCTTAAGGGGTCTGCCATACAAATGAAAAACAAATTTCTGCATAACTCGAAAACTAATCAAGCAAATGGAGCTAAATTTGGCATGTGAAAATTTTAGGGGACACGAAACGTTTCTATGGTGAATGGACACCCCTCCCCCCTCTCTAAGGGGAGAAGAGGGGAGAGGTCTGTCTTTATTCTATCATATTTTCTGTATCAAACATGTATTCCATGTAACGGAGAAACATGTTATTTGCAAGTGGTGGAAAAATCTTGAACGAGAATTGTGTCTGAAAATAATCTTATATTATAATGATGAGTTTTGGTAGAAGTACTAGGATTTTTTTAGTAAAAGGTAAATTCAGCGGGAATGATTAGAAGATCAATCAATGACCAGTTCTGTGATTGGACTCATGAACTTGCGCTTATTAAGAAAACGTGAATGTTTGAAGGTATTGATAACAAAAACAAATTTTGGGCGGGACGAAGTTTGCCGGGTCAGCTAGTGTTTATATAAACATTCAAGATAATTTCTTAGCCGTTCACGACATCGGTTTCAAGCAAGCTCCGGCTTAGAGGATATGATTCGCTGTCATTGCCAAACCTATCGAACTACTCGGTGAGTTCAAGGCAGATCTATGGAAAAAGGTGCGCTCGTTTGGTTACTGAGCTGGGTTAGAGGAGCGGTAGAAAACAGTATGGCAGAAAGCGGTAGTAGAGGGTTTATCTGAAATGTTAAAGAGAAAGGATGATCACAAGAGTTTGAATGAATTCTGCACTCTCTCATTATTTAAGTAGTGTTCAGCTGCTACTAGTATTTTATTCGAAGATAAAAGTTTGCAACATGAACTGTTGTAGAGTTCATAAATGTGCACAAGCGTATTCTGTTTTGTTTTCAAAAAATCGGTATACTTTAAAAATGGTTAAAGAAATGCAGATTGAGTATGCGAAGCCACTTCTTTAACTTCAGCATCATCAACGTTTTTATCAGATAGGAACACCTGAATACTGTTTTAAAATTTTGAAATTTAAATGAAAATTTTTAGTTTTGTTTTGACGTAGAACTACGTTTTTGATTTCTACATAGGAGGGTCACTCTACGAAAATGTAACGTTTATTAAGAATTTTCAAGTGCATATTACGCAGAATCTTTCTTACGATAAATGTTATAATATATACCATTTGACAGCAAATTTATCCTATCTGATAAAAACGTTGATGATGCTGAAGTTAAAGAAGTGGCTTCGCATACTCAATCTGCATTTCTTTAACCATTTTTAAAGTATACCGATTTTTTGAAAACAAAACAGAATACGCTTGTGCACATTTATGAACTCTACAACAGTTCATGTTGCAAACTTTTATCTTCGAATAAAATACTAGTAGCAGCTGAACACTACTTAAATAATGAGAGAGTGCAGAATTCATTCAAACTCTTGTGATCATCCTTTCTCTTTAACATTTCAGATAAACCCTCTACTACCGCTTTCTGCCATACTGTTTTCTACCGCTCCTCTAACCCAGCTCAGTAACCAAACGAGCGCACCTTTTTCCATAGATCTGCCTTGAACTCACCGAGTAGTTCGATAGGTTTGGCAATGACAGCAATTTTTTGCCTGAGACATCAACAGTGGAAATAATTAAACAAGTGTACAATTTAACAAAAAAAAAGAGGTTCGTTTATTCGGCCGAAAAATCAATACACTTATCGAATTTTACTCGCTAACTGGCCTGCAAAACAGCAAAAACAATACTTCGAATTGAAGATAACATCTATTATTGATACATAACTGCTTTGCATCCCAGTTAACGTACGCCCTGTTATAGATAAGTCCAGTTGAATATAGTCCAGTTAGGGAATGACTTCTGTATATGACGGAGTGATGGACACCATAAGCGAGTGACAACATGGGCAATTGTACAGCGGAATATGATATACATACTAGGAGGATGGCAGTGATTATCATGCGAGGACCTATTGAGATCGGCATTACATCGCATCACAAAAATGAAACGAAATGAAATATTAATCTCACATTCATAATTCTCAATGACTCAGGAAAAAGATTGAGAAGTAGAACCAATATGACTTGATTGTGATAGGCTGCAAACGAACATTATTCCACCGAAAAAGCTACTTTTCAGGGCTACCAATTAGAGTTTCAAACGAATTAAACTAATAGATTTCTGAACAATGAAACGAATTACATTTAAAAAAAACAACTGTTCTGAACAATTAAAGTCCTACGTCAAACCTCCGTCCGTGCCCCTAGGCTCGGACCCATCTACTTTTTGTTTTATTTTTTTATATTTTTTTTATTTCCTTTTATGATCTCTTATTGGTCTCCATACTACGCGGTACGAATGATGTGATTTGTACTCATTCTGAGTTTCTCATAGCGCGATTTCCATACAACACGGTAGATGGTTTCCATACAACGCGCTACGGATTAGCCTGGTTTGTATGCAAAATCAGAGTTTCTTATAGTGCGGTTTCCAAATAACGCGGTACGCACTCACCGCGTTATAGCAGGGT
Organism: Toxorhynchites rutilus septentrionalis; assembly: GCF_029784135.1. NCBI lineage: Eukaryota > Metazoa > Arthropoda > Insecta > Diptera > Culicidae > Toxorhynchites > Toxorhynchites rutilus. The sequence goes on from NC_073746.1 coordinate 131,925,026, forward strand.
TGACTGTATATAGATGACTCGATTAGTTTCAACTAAACTAGTTCTTTTGCAACTATTTTATTTACTGGTGCGAAAATAATCCGTGGTTATATTTCTGCCTCAATGAAGATATGGTTCGGCTAACTTTAGAACTACAAATTCGCTCAAGAATGTTGAAGTTCGCGTTTCATCCTTATCTAAGTAAGGGAGCCCATTTACAACGTATTTGCCGTGATTAAATATCTGCTGCCAACCAAAACTTTAGGCCAAATTTGTGCGGCTTATTTGGCATGTATTATGTGAATTTGCAGTCAGCAATCCAAAAAATATTCTAGTATTTTGTTTTTAATAATTCGAACAACTGAAACCTTCAGAATCTCTTCGCACTCTGACATCAATTGACATTCTGCGATTCGTTTTTTCATTTGTTGTTTTTCGGCAACTGTTGTTTATCGCTTCTTTAATTTAGGATTACGATATCAGATAACGAAGATAAATCAATAAAAATTAAATTTTTGGAAAAAACTTCGCCTTTAATGACTACGAATGTAAGTTTTAATCAAGTATTGTTATTTTAATTTGAAAACTATGATAAGTAAAGTGAATTAACTGTACAGATTTCTTTCAAGAAATATACCCATGGAAAGAACAACAGTTAAGAGTGAGAAATTATTAAATTCTAAAATCATATATTGAGCCCTATTATGTGAGAAGGCTGAATTGAGTGATTATTGAAACTGGATCAAGTTGACGAAAAAATATTTTCTGAAGTTGTTTCATTTAATTATATGTTTTCTTATTTTAAATAAATACAAATAACACCTTAAAATACACGATAGCTAAATTACAGAGACACGCACAGTCTGTGACACTGTGCGCGAGTTCAGGTTGGTTAAGAGACTTTATTTCATTGTCTAATAATTTTCTAATGATTGTTTCATACAGTCAACGTTGGAAGACCGCAGCCTAACATTTGAACAATTAGTCGCCCGTGATGCCCAAAAGTTTGGCCACCCCTGTTGTATATGAAACAAAGGTTTTTTTTTCGTACATATAAACAGAGATGCCAACCTTCCTGATTTTTCAGGATTTCCCAGACTTTTTAGCATGCTCCATGATATCCTGACGAACACTCAATTTATCCTGATTTTTCTTGTTTTTTGTACTCTTTACATTATTCATAACAAATATACTGGTTTCCATGTCAAAGTTTTCTGTCATGATAGTTCTCCGATTCACTCACTTGTATATAATTTACATTAAGTTAAATTCTGTATTTATAGCTGTATTTATTTTTTTATCTCTACCCTCAATTGTTTTTTTTTTTTATCTGTTTTTTATCTTATTATAGTTATATTTCTCCGTTACGCACTTGTATATGTCTTACATTAAGTTAAAGTTTGTACTTAACTTTTTTTATCTCTACCCTCAATTGTTTCGTGGCTTTCCAAAACAGTGCTAGAAAATTTCATGAAGCCAGATTGTCTGACGAATTTATGAAATTACAACGAAATAAAGTTGAAGAACAACATTGCCTTATTGAGGAGAATGTGTATGTAGATGTATCCCCAGAGTTATTAATGTAGGAATACGTTTCGGAATGTAAAATTACTCAAGGGAAAAATTTTAAATCCACAGTCAATATAAAAAGATTTTATATGTGATTTGTTAGTCTGATTCAAAGTAAAATAAACTTTAATGATAGGAATATGGTAAATATATCTATAACCGTACTAAATATCATAAAAATTAGGAAAAATTCAATAAGTCTTCCACTGCTGATATGCTTTCCTCGTTTGTTAAGTAAAGATTCATTCCAAAGCATGGACGATGAATTCAGTGAAAATTTTAATATTGATTTCTCTGCGATTGACTGTAGTGATGCTGTAGGTTTTTCGGAAAAATATAAACGATCTAAAGGTCAGGCGAAACACTAGCATTTCCGCTTATGCGAGGATTTATACCATGTTTATAAATTCTTTTACATATCTGGTCTTCACCCGAAGAAAGATGTACTCTGTTTCTGGTGGAATTTGGAATGGATTCTGTATTATGAGCACTACTACCAAGTACTACCGAGCAACTTGTTTCTAACATGTATGGCTCGCAGCAGTTTTCGGCGAGGAAGCCGAGGAATGTTCTGGGCGGATAGAATATTTGAGCTGTGTGAAAGATTGTGAAACAGAACTATGGATATAAAATTAAATTAGAATGCTTTGATTGAAAATTATGTTTTTGTTTTCCCGGAAATCGACATTAACTTTTCGGACAACCCCTTTATGAGCTATCCTGGTTTATCCTCATTTTTATATTCATTCTTCCTGATTTTTTAAAGTTATTGTTGGCAATCCTGCATATAACTCATCATCACAAAAAAAAGGATGATGGGATTTGGGATGTCTTTATATCGTTGCGTTCGTCTCCACCCAAATTAGAAAGATACAATAAATATTGCAGAAAAATGGTAAAATTTGAAAATATCGATTACGCACATGATCTACAGTGAAATTTCCAGGTGAAATAAACACACACAAAAAAAGAAACAAAGTGCAAAGTCGGAAATTTTAGTGACTTTTAACAAGCTGTAACTTCGTGAAAAATCAAGGCATACAGATGAGATATCATTTTAAACCTCCAACTTTCAGGCATTAGAATATTTTACGTACATATTTTTATCTATCTTAGTGCGTGTAGGTGAAGTGGACAACAACATCGAGAAGAAATACAAATTCGATTTTTTCTGTATTTTCAAAGATTTGGTGGACTAACACAATGTTTGCTCTTTTTTTTTGGATGGCACTAACGTTCCCAGTGGAACTTTTGCCTTTTTCAAAATAGGTATCACCTGCGTCATATTTTATTAGTAGTACCTGGTGAAGATTTCTATGCCGAATAACACGCCTTGAATGTATTCGGGAGTAGCAAACTTTAGAATACGCGTGACCACAGTGCAAGTCAGAAGAAATTTCTTTGACGAAAAATCCCCCGACCAGAACGGGAATCGAACCCGAATCCTCAGCATGATTATGTGGGACGTTAGCCACTCGGCCACAGGAGCACCTATTTTTGCTCTAACCAACCTAAATAGCAAATCCAATTAACCTTATCAACCAACTTTCATTCAATTCCTAGAACGTTTCTGTATGACCTTTCCATACAGAGATATACCTGTTTGAATTAAAAATTGCCCCTCTGTTTTGTGATGATGAATGATTCAATAAATAATGATCGCACCGCAAATCGAGAGGCAGTTTTGAAAACATCAATCAATTTTGTACATGGTTAATTTATTGCTTCCACGAAAAGAAATTCATTTAAATTTTTTGCATTGATTTCAAAAAAGTGCTAACAACAAGTTTATTGTAGTGTTTCACAAAATCATCTACAATTTTGCAAATATTGCAGTAAGTTGTAGTTCAAATTTTTAGCCTAGTGTATCCCCAAAACATGTATCAAATTGACACGTTCAGCTGTTTTTTAGCCGATCGATCAAAGTTTGGAGGATGTTAGAGGAGCACTTCATCGCAAATTGTACCAGAAATACAGAATGATATACGTACTCAGAATGAACCATTCATATTTTTCGGTGTCATTATCTGTAATCGATCGTGAATGTACACTAAAACTAGTGCGCTAGTATACGAGTTATGATTTTGCGCGCTAAATGTCCGAACCAAAATACCGATAGTTACCCGGGCAAACATAAAGCACCAGACAAATGTATGCCATCTAATGTATGACCATGTGTATCCTATGTTTCAAACTAACCTGACAATGTGGAGCAGAGGTTTGCGTGCGAGACACCGCCGCTTCCGACGGCGGGTCGGCGGTCGATTCGGATCGCATCATCTTGGCGGCTTGGGCCGCCTCGATTCCTTATCCTCGTTAGATGGAGACTTCGCCCCCATTACATTGACCCCAGAATAAATTAAAAAAAGAAATTACGCTTTTTTCTGTGAATATTTATACTCATGATGGTTTTCCCGCGCTTTAATATTTCTGACATTCACCCGAATGTAACAAATACCCGAATGAAAAAAGTAAAAATTTTCGACAAATTTGGTTATGAGTTTTATCGAATCTCCTCATAACAAATAAGATTTAATCAATACAACATGCTGTAGAAGAAACACAAAAACGCCGTAAAGTGAAAAATTGTAATGAGTAAATTTGCAAATGATGCGAGATACTTCGCTGATTCATTTTCGAAAATTAGTGTAGCTGCGGCCTCTTGCAAGCAAATCTGTGTTCCACCGATTGCCCGGTTAGTTTGAAACATAGAAGACGATCCTTCAGTATGATCCGACCGAGCGTTAGCGTTATTTTAAAAATAGTTCTTTCATTCTCATTCGAAATTATGTATCATTCGGGTAAACTTTCTATCCAGATAAAAGGTATTCGAATGACTTTGTTTCTCGTGAATGCTCTAGAATTTCGCTGTGTTATAATATTTTTGTGTTATAATACTTTTATCTCCTTCCAACACATTACACTGAAGCCACTTTTTACGCGTTTTTACGCGGATTTCGGAAATTTCGCCTTTTTTTTAACATGGCACGTATCAACCGCGTAAAAAGTAACTCCAGTGTAAACCGATTTATTGTGCGATCTGGAATTTACACGTTTTTCTTTTACGCGGCACGTATCCCCCGCTTAAAAAGCGACTCCAATGTGTTTTTTTATGAAATCGTTTATTTTAACAGGCTCAGTTACATAAGTTTAAAGGAGCCAAACTCATATCTGTATTGTTACAAGTATATATAAACATTTTTCATTGATTCTAATGTTAATGAAGTAGAGAACCGATTACTCGCGGTTTGCTCGAGTTTAGAAGGGTGATATTTTTTTTCAGGAAAAGGAAGGGATATAGGAATATGTTGACAATGTTCACATTCACATTCACACTCACATTCATTACACTCAATTGTTAAGCCTATCTTATATATAATATGTATTTACATTTCACCTTATTCTATTGTTAGTAAGAAGGGATTTGATTTCTCGCGAAGGAAAAGGAAAAGAAGAATATAAGAATATAAGGACAATCACACACGAAGATCGATAACTTTCAGGAAGACATATATTTGGGACATGTAATCAAGGTCTAACCGAGCCAACACATCTCTCACCGGCACATAGGGCTGTCTTCCTCTGGCTCGAAGAGAGTTTTCTAAATTCGATCTGGCAACAAGATACACCTCGCACGACCAAACAACGTGTTCGATGTCGTGGTAACCTTGGCCACAAGCACAGATATTTGCCATCGGCAAGATTAAAACGAAAGAGTAGCGCGTCTAACGAACAGTGATTGGACATGAGTCGAGAGAAGGTGCGAATAAAGTCCCGACTCAAGTCCAGACTTTTGAACCATGGTTTGAGGCTAACCTTAGGGATAATCGAATTCATCTTCGTTCCACTTACGTTGCCAGTTAGCGATGGTATTTTTACGGACTAAAGAATAAAATTCATTGAAGGCGATTTGACGCTGATAAATATCGCCTTCAATTGCACCTACCTTTGCCAATGAGTCAGCCCTCTCATTACCCGGAATTGAGCAATGTGAAGGGACCCAGACAAAGGTAATGACATAACAGCGTCTGTGTAAAGCAATCAAAATTTCTCTTATTCTCTCAAGGAAGTACGGCGAGTGCTTTTCCGGCCTCACTGAATGGATAGCTTCGACAGAGCTAAGACTATCCGTTACAATGTAATAGTGTTCAACAGGTCGTGAGGCGACGCTGTCCAGCGCCCAGTGAATCGCTGCCAAACTCTAGCGTATTTGTCTTTTTTTTTTTTTTTTTTTGACATATTCCAATATCTTATACTATGAATTTTATACCTACTGGTAATAGTACATTCGGGTAAGCGTTACATTCGGGTAAATGTTACATTCAGGTAAATATCACATTCGGGTGAATGTTACATTCGGGTAAATGTTGCGTGCAGGTAAAGGTTGCATTCGTGTAAATGTTACATTCGAGTAAATGTTGAATTTGAGTAAATGTTACATTCGGATAAATGGTCATTCGGTTAATGTTTCATTCGAGTACTTGTCGCATTCGGGTATTTGTTACATTCGAGTGATTGGATTTCGGGTGAATGTCTTTCGGGTAACTGTCTTTCAGATAAATGTGACACAATCGTTCCGCACAACTACTGGCGCCGTCATACCAATGCTCGAGTATATTACACCACATTATAAAACAAAATTGGATCGTATAAATATACACGGGAGGAGCTTTTTTGCTGAGAGTAAAACGGAGAGCGTGAACAACTGTGTTCTTACTAGAGATGTGCAATCCGCTTATAAACTGTTCAAATGAATCGCTTCATCCTAATGAGCGGATTCGGATCTGCTCGAAATCAACAAAACGCAGCTCTTCAGCTCAAATAATTTCGGGAAAGAAAAGCGCCGCCTGGAAGAGAGAGAGTGTGAGGAAATGGAGCTGCTTTATCGTTCTTAAGTATCACGGAAGTTCGTCAAGAAGCTACACGCCTCGCACAATAACTTTGTGTCACAGGCCGAAATGTAAAGGAACAGGCATCTTTTCCGTTACTCCCCCCTTGGAAGGTTTTCGAGGATGAAAAAATCAAAACTTTGAGAGCTTTGAAGCACCCCTAAATCATGTCCGATTGAGCTGAAGCTTTACACAGGTCTTTTTTTTTTGAGCCAATAAACAAAATGTATATGGTCGGTTTTCGAAATTTGACATGGTCATTTTCGCTGGCACCCTAATAGACATATGACAGTGACACTGAATTTTTCGTATTTTTGCGCCAATTTCTCCGGACCGACAGTAGACTTTTCGTTCGGATAGTGTCGGCCTGTTAAATTCATTAATTGCATTTCTACATAACCAAACAACATCCTCGATATTATGACATGCTGGACCACAATAATATAAATTGTTAGTAGCAAGACCTGCACGATATAGAAGTGAGTTGAGCCCGAATTGATTGAACTTTCACAAATGGAAGATCATTCATAACACGTATCGGCTCACAATGTGAGCTTACGCCCGTATGTAGGCAACAAAATTGCTCGTTTCGTTGGGGAAGAAAGCAAGTGGTTAGTGCAATCAAAAAAACATACCCATTTTAGTCGTCAAATTATTTAAATTTTTTACTATATTTTCTGTTCGTGTTCCAAGAAAAAAATTGCTGGATACATTTTCTGTCTAATGGTACATAACACAACGTATTTTGCAATAACGTCGTTTAGGGCGCAATAAATGATTCTATGGTGGTTAAATATTCCTCCCCCTTCTCTTAAGGGGAGCTGCCATGCAAACGAAACACAAATTTCTGCACTACTCGAGATTTATTCAAACAAGTAAAACCAAATTACGCATATGAAGGTTTCAGGGGACACGAAACGTTTCTATGGTGAATCGACACATCTTCTAACTCTCTCTCTCTGCCATACAAATGAAACACAAATTTCTGCATAACTCGAAAACTAATCAAGCAAATGGAGCCGAATTTGGCATGTGAAGATTCTAGCGGGCACGAAACGTTTCTATGGTAGATAGACACTCCTCCCCTCTCTCTCTGAAGGGTGGGGGCCTGCCATACAAATGAAGCATACATTTCTGCGTAAAACAAGAACTAATCAAGCAAACGGAATCAATTTTTGCATGTGGAGGTTTTAGTGGGCAAGAAAATTTTCTAAGGTGGTTCAACACTCCTCCCACCTCTCTAAAGGGGGGCTGCCATAGAAATGAAACATAAATCTCTGCATAACTCGAGAAATAATCAAGCAAATGGAACCAAATTTGGCATATGGAGGTTTAAGTGAGCAATACATGTTTTTATGGTGGTTTGACACTCCTTTCTCCTCTCTAAAGAGGAAGACGGGAGGGTGCTGAACAACTCGAGAATTAATCCAACAAATGGAATAAAACTTGGCATATAGAGGTTTTAGGGATCGATAAACATTTCTATGGTGGTTCGACACTCCTCCCTCCTCTCTAAGGGGAGGCTACCATACAAATGAAACACAAATTTCTGCATAACTCGAAAACTAATCAATCAAATGGAGCCAAATTTGGCATGTGCAGGTTTTTGAATATAAGAAATGTTTCTATGATGGTATGACACCCCTCCCTCCTCTAAAATGGAGACAGGATCACGTAAAAATAATATACATATTTCAACCAAATATATTCCAACCAAGCATGACAATTGAATTTGTGATAAAACGTACTCCTATATCGTATCCTATCCATATGAAAAAAATGGATCACCGAATGTGTTGATAAGAGCAAAACTCGAGAAATGAATTGTCCGATTTAGGGCTGTCTTTATTCTACCATATTTTCTATTTGTACATTTGTTCCATGTAACGGAGAAACATGTTATTTGTAAGTGGTTGAAAAATCTTGAACGAGAATTGTGTCTGAAAATAATCTGATATTATAATGACGAATTTTGGTAGAAGTACTAGGAATTTTATAGTAAAAGGTAATGTTAAAGGGTAGATTAGAAAATCAATCAATGAACAGGTCTGCGATTGGACCTATGAACGAGCGCTTAGAAAAAAAAACGTGAATGAGATAACAACAAAATAAATTTTAGGTGAGACGAAGTTTGCCGGGTCAGCTAGTTAAATATAAAAAATTTCGACAAAAATCCAAACAAATTCAAACTTTCGATTTTCCAATATCCAGATTTCTGTTCAATACACCTGGCTTAATCCTTCATAAGGCTGTGGAAACTTGGCAAGGAATCGACTCAAACACATTATCTTTGATAATAAATAAACTATTGAAACAGTTGCAAAAATGGTGACAATATAGTTGCCACTGCCCGTTAACCACAAAACCTTTGCTTGTCGATGACTTGTAAGCTCATTTTAGCTCTAGCGCAGCGAAAACTTTTTTTTTTATATAGACTTACAAAGAAAAAAATATAAAATTCGAATTTTTCATCAAATACAACCTTTTTTTATTGAAGAAACTGCATGGACTTACGCGGTCCTAAATAGAACACTTACAGTGAAACTTATCAACGACTCCCAAATGAATACCGTACATTTTTAGCAGCCCTAAAAATATTGAAGTATTGTCAGATACTTTTTTGGCAAACCACGTCCGTTCACTCAGTTGGAGCATGGTCACCAGAAACTTCCACCAAAATGCGATGACTTTCCGCAGCTTTTTCCTTCTTATTGAATAAATGAAGTAACAGTCCCCGCAAAAACACTTCCGTTGGTACGAAATTCGACATATTCGAAGTGGCAAAAAACTATGTTGTTTACGCTCCAACTTTTTGACATATACTGAAAAAGACGTGCAATGACAGTAGCTTTCCTACGAATGTCTGGAAATTTGATTCACTGGAATAATAATCAAGTTATGCCATTTGTTGTAAAACCGAAGAAACTTACCGGTACACCTAATATCTTGGAAGTACACGATAAGTAAATGATATGACCAAGGCTTCATGCAATACGTAAAACGATAACGGACGATCGGACATGGTTATTCTGATAGTTTGAATAACATGCCCAAAACATAAAAAGAAATCGGAATGAGATTAGTATGAGTAATTCCAAATGAAATCGACAAATGACAAAACATGAGTATTTTTGATTCGAATGAAAGTGTGTATTCCGTTTGGGTTAGAGGAAATATAAGTTTTCCACAGCAATTGGGAATTTTTTGACTCAAGCGTAACTTTTGAAAAGGGCGTATAGATTTAAGTAAGAGAAATCTTTGATAATTTATATCTCAAAAACTATGAGTCGTGCCGAAATAGTGTCTTAGAAAGAGTTATAGAGTATTTATGGTTAAATATGAAAAAAATGTACACGGAGAAAAAAAAATTAGTACTTTTTTATTTACAAAATAAAAATTCAATTTGCAATATCCAAAATACATATTTTTTATTTTTTTTTTATTTCTTCATACAAAATAGAAGTCATGCAGAAAATTTAAAAAATGGGCCCAAGATGGTAAAACTATTTTTGACAAACTTTGTGGAACATCGAATTTTTAGGAATTTTTGTATGTTAACAACCATTTTTAGCCACAAATTATGAATCCTGATGTGATTTAAAACAAAAAAGGTTATTATCAATCTCCTTCTAAATGTAGCCATTCTCGAAATATTTAAAAAAATATATTTCTAATTTATTGTCTTTTTTATAGTAAATAATCCCTTTTAATATGTTTGTCGTGTTATACCGTCATGTTCATGAAATTTTATGAATTCGCTTATAATTTCCAACAACTTTTCCAAATACATCATCATGGTTCATTTTTTGACTCAAGCGTAAATTTTGAAAAGGGCGTATCGACTTGAGTGAGAGAAATCTTTGATAATTTATATCTCAAAAAATATGAGTCGTACCGAAATAGTGTGTTAGAAAGAGTTATAGAGTATTGTCGGCTTAATTTGAAAAAAAAAATATACACTGAGAAGAAAATTAGTACTCTTTTTTTTATTTACAAAATAAAATTTTGATTTGCGATATCAAAAAATATGTATTATTTTATATTTTTTTCAATTTTATCATATGGAATAGAAGTCATGTAGAAAATTTAAAAAATGGGCCCAAGATGGTAAAACTATTTTTGACGAAATTTGTGGAACATCGAATTTTTAGGAATTTTCGAAACTTCGAATTTTTGTATGTTAGCAATCATTCTTAGCCACAAATTATGAATTATGATGTGATTTAAAACAAAAAAGGTTATTATCAATCTGCTTCTAAACTCAACCATTCTCGAGATATTTAAAAAAAATATTTCTAATTCTTTTCATAGTAAATAATCTTTTGTAATATGTTTGTCGTGTTATACCGTCATGTTCAGGAAATTTTATTTATTTGCTTATATTTTCCAACAATTTTTTTGATTGATTGAAGTTTGTATTAAGATAAAAAAGATTGTTTAGTTTCGCTACGTTTTGTATTAACCCACATGTCTTCGAATGTTTCGTAACGTAACTCCTAAACATATGTCTTTATCATAACGATGTATTTGGAAAAGTTGTTGGAAATTAGGAGCGAATTCATAAAATCTCATGAACATGATGGTATAACACGACAAACATATTTAAAGGACCTATTAACTATTAAAAAGACAATAAATTACAAATATTTTTTTAAATATCTCGAGATAAATTATCAAAGATTTCTCTTACTAAAATCATTACGCCCTTTTCAAAAGTTACGCTTCAGTCAAAAAATTCCCAATTGCTGTGAAAAACTCATATTTCTTCCCGGAATACACGCTTTCATTGGAATCAAAAATACAAGTTTTTCAAATCTGCATTTTTAGGACGATTTCATTTGGAATTGCTGGTATGTGTAATTCTTAATGTGCGACCAAACAATACACTTTCATAAAGTGAATAAATTTGAGACCAAATGTATCCAGGATTATCATATAGAAATAGTATGCAAAGCTTCAAAAAAAGGTTATTACACATGTATATAAATACTTATAATATAAATCATAATGTTATTTGACACGTCATTTTGTCGAATTTGGGAGGAATTCGTTCCAAAGGCATCTCTCGTAATTTGTTTATAATTCTTCGTTATTGTTTCAATTTATTTTAAACATGTTAGTCAAAAGCCAAACTGCACCTACCTTGCTGAAGTATCCCACCGTATGACATCCATCGCTATCCGCCAGGGTCATAACGTAGAACAGGAATGGTTCCACGTCGTAATAAAGCGTCTTGTGGTCAAGGAAAAACTTAGCCAACAAACACAAATGCTGGCAGTATTGTTTGTGCCGCTTGCCGTCCACTTGCCACACCCCGAGTTTACCTTTGCGGTAAATCTGGAACAAAATATTAATTTTGGGTAACTCTGGCAGTATTCCGATTTGCCAAAACTCACCTCATCCCCAGGAGGGTGTCTCCAAACACATTTGGCAGCGTGCCTTTTCATGCCCACTTCCGACTTCTGGTACCGCAAACAAAACTCACACAGATACAGCTTAGGAAGACGAGCAACATCATCCGGGTAAGGACTTTGGTACCACACCTGCATGCAGTGTTTACCCATGAAAATGAACCTCGTCCCCTTTCCCGTGACCATCTCCTTCAACTCGTTTTCCATGCTCTCACTGGCGGCAGCCTGTGCCTCGCGGAACAGCTGCAGGTCATAATCGGGGACGATTCCTTCCAAGGATGGCTCAAGGTCGATATAATTCTCATCCCTTTCTATGATTAGCTTCGGTTTCTCTACCGGCGGTGGGTTAGGTTTAAATTTCGTTCGAATGTCTCGTATCTTCTGGAGATAGTTCTTCTGTTCGGTGGTTTGAATTTTCTTGGAATTTTCATACACGGGAACCACTTTCTTTCGGTCGTCCTCTCGACGCTTTCGCTCGCAAAGAAAATCTTTCGCCTGTATCGATGTCATGTTATGATACAAAGGACACGCATCAAGAATGAAGTGCCGCTCAAGTTGTCCTCCAAGATGACCGGTCGATTCACAATTCAGCAACGGACAGCGATTATCGACCGGTTCCGGTTCCTCGATCTGTTGCTCTTTCACCACGGGATCTTTCTTCTTGCTGCTATTCTTGGCTTTTCCCTTCGTTGGCACGATCGGTGCCTTCTTGACCGGACTTTTGGATGCGGACCTCTTAACACTCTCCGAATCCGAATCCGTCTCGGAGGCATTCTTGCCCAGCAAATGCTTCGACTTTCGGGTGCTCGAAGAACGGGTCAACTTCCGAGTCTGTTTGTTATTCTCTCCGTCCGAGTCCGTGGCGCCATCCTTGCCGTCCCCTTTCTGGGGAGTGCGCTCCAAAGGGCGCTTCACACCGCTGTTGCTCTTTTTCAACTGATGCGCCGCCGCCGAGTGGCTTGAATCCTCCGAAGAATCGGAATCCGAATCAGACGAACCGGACGAGGACGAATCGGTGGAGCTGGATGAAGCCGACGAATGATCCTCCTCTTGTTTCTGTTGCTTCTGCGCGTTGGCAGGCGATTGTTGGGGTTTCGGGGGAGACGCCAACGCCGTTTGCGATTTCACTTGGGCAACAGGCTTCGCCACCGGACCGGCAACGGCTGCGGGTGTCTTACGGGGCCGGCCACGACCTGAAGGGAATCGAAAAATTAAATAATCGTAATCAAAACATTGAAACTTAATTGAAACGCACCTCTCTGCTGTTGCTGCTGCTGCTGCTGCTGGTTGGTTGAGTTTTGTGCCGAAGCGGTAGGTTCCTTGTTTGCTTGTGCCGTTGATCCACCAATAGCAGTCCCATTAGAAGTAGAACTTGATGTACGGCGTTCCTTTTGGGCCGTTTTTTCTTTCTCATCGTCCGATTCAGAGGAGTTTACCGGCGAAAAAATGCTTTTCTTTTTAGCCTTCGTGGCTGCAGCTGCTGCCGAGAGAGCCGAAGTGAGTCCCTTCTTAGCTATAGGGGGAGCCACTTTGGGAGCATCCTTCGAGGAAACACTTGCCTTTGTTCCGCCTTTTGTTGGAGGACCCTGCTTCAACGGCTGTTGTGACTGCTGCTGCTGCTGCTGCTGCTGCTGCTGTTGCTGCTGTTGTTGTTGCTTGATAACCGAGGGTGGGACTTTCCCACCGGTAGCTGGAGGAAGGGTGGCAGGAGCAACATTAGCTTGCGCAACCGCTTGCTTCTCCTGAGCCTTTTTCTTGGCAGCTTCCGCTTGCAGTACTTTTTTCTGTACAATTGGTGCAGGGACAGGTTTACCGTCTGCTGATGAATCTTCGTCGCTTGACGAAACCGAACTTTTCGTGGGTTTCTGTTGTTTCGCTCCAGTCGGCTTTACAGCGACATTTTTGTCGGAATCTTTTGCAGACGCATTTGCCGCAGCTGCGCTTGACACCGTTTTGCCGGTGGTTGAGCCTGTCGTTTCCGAACTTCTACGACGAATGACTTTCTCGTTAGGTTTAGGGGCTAAAAATAAATTCAGCTTTAGATGCGATAAATTCGTTATTGTTACTCACAACTCACGGTTTGCATTATTCGCGCTGTTGCTAGTGGCACGCGTTGTATTTGCATCTTGCGAACTGGACGAATCACTTTCGCTACTAGAACTTCCGGAATCACTACCGCTCGAGCTGCTGTCGCTAGAACTCGAATCAGATGAACTGGCGCTGCTGGATTCCGTGCTGCTTGTGGACTGTGAAAATGGTAAAATACGGTAAGCGAAACCTTTCATGGTCACATACAATACACTATACCTTTTTACGAGGCGGCATCTTTTTGTAAAGACAAACACTAGAATATAATTCACACGACCCGAAATTAAAACCGAGAATTGCGTGAAACCGACGAATTCAAAACGAACGAAAAGGTAAACAAATACCGAAACCGACACGACACACAAAATAACACGCTCCTCACATCAATATCCACAAATTAAACATGGATAAAGTAGCACAGTTTTAGATTTATTGGAGCACAACACAATATTCGAACAATTTTAAAAAATTTAAAACAGAGATATTGTTTTCACTTTGAGCGTCCTAATAACTGTCAAACACAGAAAACAATCCTATTCGTAAACAAATACCCGTTTCTGTAAGTGAAAATTTACTGTGTATCGACAAATTCTAAATCGTGATACAATCAGAAAAAACATCGTTGAATGTAATTTTTTTCAAAACTATAAATTATAAATCCTCGCGTAACTTTTGAAAAGGTCCAATGTAACATTTTCGCCAACTCGACAAAATCAAAACTGAAGACCGGAACATTATTCCGCGAATTGTCTTAAAAGGTATCGATATTTATCATTACTTTCACCACTAGCAGTCAATAATAACTATGAAAAACCAATCTTAACTATTTTTCCGTGATTTTAGCTTGAAGTTGAAGCCTAGGAGCGAAAAATGTTACATTGGACGTTTTGGCTGGCCGAGTTAGCCCATTGGACAAATTACGTTGTACGATAAGAATTTGAAACTAATTACTAAACAACACTCCAAATATCAGCATTTTGTTATGAAAACAGTATATTATCGTTATCACTCGTCGAATTGCACTGAAATCGATAATAACACCTGAAAGAGAGGAAAATCAAAACGACCGAAGTACGACTTTGTGTCGTTTTGACTGTTTCGTACTTCGGACGTTTCGAGCGACGAAGGGAAGTGACGTCCGAGGTAACAGTCGAGTGCTCAAAATTAGAATCTGCACATTGGACATTTTTTTGTATCGATGTTAAATAGCTGAAGATGATAGATACTTGAACGAGGAGGCGATCTGGCGTAGTGGTAACATCCATACCTCTCACGCAGAGATCACGAGTTCAATTCTCACTCCCGACATTCTTCCAAAAATGGAAGTAAAAGTGACGAACCAGGCGAAATGTGCTGAAAGTCACTATAATAGAGAGAAAAAAAAAAAAAAAAAAAAAGATACTTGAACAATTGCTTTGTATGGTATTCAATGATTTAAAACTAAGAGTGTGTATCCATTAACTCGATTTGTTTACATTTGTTACATAGGACCTTTTCAAAATTTTCGCAAGAATTTCGAATTTCTAACGTTTTCTAAAGCCATCTACACACTAGGCGATCCAAGTTATAAGGCAACTCAACGATTATTGCAAATTTATGGGTGAATAAAAAAACGGATTACAGAAAAACTAACGGAACGTTTTATTAACACGTCTGGCTTTTATAATGGTGGTTAAGCAAGTGAAGAAATTCTGTAACAAACTAAAGTGTTGCTATGGTTCGCAACAGATCAGAACTACTTCGATTGGATTGAATTGGATATGGCATTGTACATCTTAATATCCCCGCTCAATTCCGGAGACCATCAATCCAAGACCTGTCCGATGTCGCTGAATGCGCCTGCTTGCAATCCTTTTGTCATGATGTCAGCTAGTTGCTCATTCATTGATTTGTAGCGCACAACGACTCGCCCTCGCTGTATCATTTCTCGCACGAAACGATACTTCAAATCAACGTGCTTCATACGACCGGTGTCCCTTTCGTCCTCTACAACCCTGATGGTTGACTGATTGTCTTCGAAATAAATGACAAATGCTTCCATAACTGGTGCCTCGCTGTTTCCTTTAAAGAACAGCCCAAAATCTAATGTGCCACGGGTGTAACGCAGTAAACGCTTCAGGTGCACCCAATGCTCATCAGTCGGACAATTTTGAAATTGGCTGGAATAG
Source organism: Toxorhynchites rutilus septentrionalis (assembly GCF_029784135.1). Lineage (NCBI taxonomy): Eukaryota > Metazoa > Arthropoda > Insecta > Diptera > Culicidae > Toxorhynchites > Toxorhynchites rutilus. The sequence goes on from NC_073746.1 coordinate 131,941,130, forward strand.
TTAACAACCACACACAAACCGGTTCGCGACGTCAATTTCACGTACATTAAGCAACCAATCAGCTCACGATAAGGCTTATTTCTCCGATGGCTTTCACCGTCTTTCAGCAGTACTTGATGAGAGAATTTCATCATCAAATTGAGGGGCTAAGGAAGAAAAGGGTGGAAGTGACATGTTCGATTTGCTCTTCATCTTCTCTTTTTTTTTTTTGAACACAACTTAAGGTAGGTTTAGAGTTCCCGTGAACGTGAACGCGGACAAACATTTTTTGTTAACAATTCATCAGTCCATATATAAAACGAGAGGAAAATATCTTAAAACGATAGGAATGAACATTTTATAGCTAAAAAATATGTTTAAACATAATGTATATTGATAAAAGTTGATTAATTCAATATTTCAAAACGATTCCGAATTTCCACCGTGGAATCGAGATGTTGGTGAACTAACCATAGTTCACCGACTTCGGTGAACGTGAACGTGAAAACAGTGGTGAATATAGACGTCAAAATATTTCCCCGTTCATGTTCACGTTCGAATGTCCCAAGGCATTCTGAAAATTATTTCACCGTGAACTGTAAAAGGATATGTTTAGAAATTTTCAAGTTTTCAATGAAAATTTTTATATGGATGCAATTTCATTCAATCGGATCTCTGCGCGGGTTGAAAAACTTCGTTGCTTCGAGTTGATTCGTGAACAACTGTATATTTTATCCGAATAACTTTATTAAAGATCGGTGTTTATTTACTTCACGTTTACTGCCGAACTTGTAACATGAACGTGAACGTGAACAAAATCATTCTATTCACCACGATTTTTTGAGTTGTTTGATCGCAATGTAGTTCACCGTGAAATGATCGTACTATTTCACCACCTGTTCAAGTTCACGTTCACGGGAACTCTAAACCAGGCTTTAGCAGCAAACAGATTCCTAGCTGTATTTAACAATTTGGACGATAGGTCAGCACTTCATCTATCGTTTTCTATGGTAAACCCAAATAGAAACGTTTTTGCGGCAGAATTATCAACGAAAGAAAAAGTTGATGAAGAAAAAAAATGATTAAGTCACTGGCGTAGCGTGACCGGGTGACAACCGGGGCGGGTCACTTGGGTGCATTCACAAGCGAACGATTTTGCATGTCCGTCCATCACGGCAGTAAAAGATAAACTGACAGAGATTGGCCAGCCGACGCATCATGTATCATGCATCAACCGCAGGCCAATCGAGAATGAAACGAAATTTCAAAAGATATCGCTATTTATAATGATTTAAATAATTTGCTTTCGAAGCAGTTTGAGTTATTGATACATGTTTTTATGGGTAATAAGTAAAAAGCATCCCTCGTAGATCTTTTTTCTTTCGGATAATGTTATTTCCATACCGCTTCTATCATCTGGTAGATATATATATATATTTATTAAGGCTCATAAGGCTCAGCCTGACGGGGCCGGGAGTTCAATATTTCGGCAATGTTTGCTTTAGGCGGCTCGCACACCGATGCAATAAGCAACTAGCAACTGTTAACGTGCAATAAGCAATATTATCGCCAATGGATTTTTCCATTTAATTTTTGTTGATCTCGCACACCGACGCAATACGATATCGCTGTCGCCTTTACAGAGCAACACGTGTCGCTAGCAACACGTGTCGCTAGCAACACGGCATGTCGGTTGAAGAGCAACTTATCGCCCATATTTTGACAAGTTTCGTACATTAAGCCGATTGTTTGCATAATGTAAGGGGTTTTTATTGCTCTGGTATGCGAAGAACAAAAAAAAAGTTGCATGTTGTATATTGCGTATTGCAGTTTGCTAGTTGCTTATTGCTGCGGTGTGCGAGCCGCCTTACAACTATAGTAGCAACTTTAGTATAGATGAAGCAAGAGATCAGGATCACGGCTAACTAAGATATCCCGGACGGGGATATCCGATTGTCTGCCTTGTGCTCTCAATGCTCTGGAGAGCTGAGAGTAGTGATCCCCGATAGTCGTTCGATTAATCGATTAATCGAATACTTCTACTTCTACTTCTTACATAAATCGATTATTAATTGAATGAATACTGCGCAACCAATAATCGAAGCGAACGAATAATTTACGTAGATTAATCGACCCAAACCCAGAGAAAAAAAAACCGTACGGTCACTGCAGTTTTTATTAATTCAATCATTATCTTTGACGCTCTCTGGAATCTGGAATGAACACTTTTGTCATTCCAGATGACTTTCTAGCAAATGAGAAATATTAGTCTAACTTATTATTTCACTCGGAGTGACGATTAATCAATCAATCGATTTTGGGCGATCGTATCGAATAACAAATTGCTGAAAAGTATTCGATTAGCTGATGAACGATTAATTTAAAAAATCAAAGATCACTAGCTGAGAGCGGGCAGTGGTAGAGAGATATTAACGCTCAAAACTTTGTACTCCGAACGTAACTCCCTCGTTCTAGACCCCTTACACCCCAGTACAAAAATGAAAGATGTAGTATGACGAAATAATGAACATAAAAAAAACCAAGAAAGATTCTATAACATGGACTTTTCCATAGAGACTTGTTTTGTTAGATACTGCTTTAAGTAATAACCTTCATTCAAAATCACGATTTTTTTCCACTATAATATACTTGTCATGGTCATGGGTGCCGTAGGGGGTCACGGTGCGACCCCTCCACTTCGCCCCCCTCCCCCATACGCTACACCACTGCTAACACCCCTTTTCTTTTAAGCCCCTCAATTGTCAGTTGCTAGTTTGTGTGCACATGCTCTCAACCTTTTTGCAATATTCGTTAAGTTGCTTTCCAGCTTAGGTTGCCTAGTGCGTAGAAGCCCTCAACATAGTCCTATGTTAGAAAAAAATAGGGGAATGATTCAAATACTGAGTGCTATTTATCTGTAACTGAGACGTATATACTATATTTTTTATGAGTGTATATAATTGAAATAAAGTGCTAAAACTATTATGCTACGCTTAAGCCTGCGAAATATTGCTTGATTGAACAATTTCTTTTTCCAGTTCAAGAAAAACGAAAAAATAGTTATTTCATTGGTTTTGTTATATTCATTCAAGCTTTGGTATATTCTATGAAACTACACTGAGAGGAATAGTTAGTAAATACGACGAATTTTTTGGTACATGTTACCAATTCTCTAGTCATTTTCTACCCTACTAATCATTGGTACATATTACGAAAGAAAAATGGTAGGCACAAACGTCAAACAAACTACGATTTGTTGGTCCAACCTTGGGTCAATATCAGTGAAAATTTTGCTTTTCATTTGTGAGAGATAATCATCAGGGATAGTAAAAATGTTTTTTAATAATTATTTTTAATTTAAAAAATTCTATTTGGTTACATTTAACTCCACATACTTAGAATACATTATAATAATAATATATAACTTATTCTATGAGCAGCGTACACGAGGAAAGTTCCCGTTCATCTTCCTGCTGCATCGCTCTAGTTAGCATTATTTAGGGAGTGCCGGTAGCACCAGCACATTTCATCCGCATTTTGTTCTCTCGTGTCTCTATGAAGAAAAGAAATACATATGTTAATAATATTAAATATGTATATATGTAATGAAACGTAACATAAAAAAAATGCTCACCTCCGAATCACTTCATCTCCAAAATAGAAAAGGCGATTTGCAAAGTGCGCACATCACAGATGTTAGGTATGACAAAAAAACAAAGTTACTAATGATATGAAGTAAAATCTACGAATCTCTGGTAGGAACGTTCATTGCGTCTAACATCGCTTTTACGCAATTTTGGTAATATTTACAAAACATTTGTATATTTCACCAATGTTTTGACTACTAAAGATTTGGTAGTTGCTTTTACTAAACTATTTCTCCAGTGTAGATGAGTATTCTTTGATCATTATTTTCCATCAATGAGGTACATATAGAGGTGGAGCAGTAGGCGAAGTATATCTGTATTGGCAAGCAAAATATCGTGTCGTAATTGTTTGCATTCAATATGAAATTTATATGGAAGATACAAAACAATGTTGCAAGTACTCACGGTTGCATGACAGTTTGAACCAAAATTCTCATGAAATTATTCAACTGTTGGTTTTTTTTTAACAAATGACAATTGTATCGTGGCTTATTTCGATAATTTATGTGGTAAAAAGGACCAGAGAGCTGTCGTATGCTTAGTTCTCGAAAGCAGTAACATTTTAGGTGAAATTTTGAATAATTGGCGATTATTCTCTCACATCATACACACCGATACTTAGAGCCTTCGAAACATCCACTTCATAACGTTAAAATAATGAAAATTTGTTTGTTTCTATGAACGCGAGGAAGTGAAAATGGCACATGGAAATATCACTATTATCCGTTTTTTCCGACGTGATTTCACAATTGTTCACTGCACGCTATCACATTAGCCTTATATTCAGCGGAAACACTAAAAAAATTAACGTTTTTAATTGATGAATTACTTCCTGAAAATATCATTTTCACATGGATGCGGTGGGCAATCAAAGATAAACACAACGACTGACGCCACTATTTGAGAAATAGTTATGGCAGCGCATGCTATGTCGCTCGAAACTCTACCATCTTCATTACCTTTTTTCCAGTACATTGATTTTCCATCACAAAAACAAATTCGCGTCATCGAAGGTACGGTGTCGCCACCTATGAAAGTTTCGCGTGTGAGTGAAAAATATGTAAACAAACCGTTGCATATTTTCTCTGTAATTAATATACTGATTTCTCGAAAACTTGTACCGTGTTTATCTTACAATTAGTGGAAATTGTTGAAAAATAGTTTTTCTTAGCTGTTTCGATGCTCTGAACTAAAATTTATTGTCATTTAGTAGTGAAAAAAAGCTGTTGAAGTACACCCTCTGTCAATCTACCTGCGAGAGAGGTAAACCGAATTAATGAAATTTGATATAAAAATATCCGCTTAGTATTCATAAAATACCTAAAATACAAAGATCTGGCTTCTATTCAATCAGTGCTCTAATATTTTTTCAAAATATTTTCCTTAGAACGTGTGAAATATGGACGCCAAAAGCTGCGCAAATTGTCCGGAGAACATGCAAGTCGGACGAAATTTGCTTGAAGCTGACTCCGAACAATCTGCAAAATTCAAAAGCCGTATTGTTTGTGTCGTCCCCGGATGTAAGCAGAGATATCGCCCGGAATTTCTTTTCATGCCTTCCGTCCGAAAACGGACAAATCGCGGTATCTAGACTGGATCCAACGACTACTACTAAAGACAGAACCTACAAAAACCTCCCATATTTGTAGCCTCCATTTCACCGTGTCGAACTTCTACTCTCCAAGTATTCACATTCACATTTTCGCACTTTTGAAAAAGTGTGAAACAGTCCAACTTGGTGCAAAATGTGCGATAATAAAGAAATAAAATAAAACATACTTAAGCAAATGACACAAAACAGCCATGACGTGTTTGCACTTCCCTTTGCCAGCTTTACAGGAACACAAAAACAACCATTTGGAGAAGGAGATTTTCGTACGAATTTTTATTGTATGGTGTTCCGAGCTGGAGATGATGACTAAAGGCAGGACGAGAAAATACTGAAGCCTTCATCGTGAACTTCTTCAACACCAACTTATAAAAGATGTCCAGCTTTGAATACTCTTTCGCCTTCGACGACTAAACGGCTTCCGCCCGCAGCGTAATCGAACACATCCGCAAACTCCACAGCCACGTAGCAGGTTTCATTTTCTCCGACTGATGGCTCCTGATAATGCATGAAACAAGGTCACAGAAAAACACTTATAAGTTAAATTCAGCTTAAGCTACGGCAAAGTTTTTTTTACTGCATAAGGAAAACTCATTTTCCAACCGTTTGGAAGATAAATTTTGCACACAATTATTAATTTTTATTAAAATTTAGTATCCTGAAAGTTTGTTTACTTTTTCACAAGTAAAGACAGTGTCCTTTCGATGCGGTAAGAAAACGTTTTCCCCTGCAGTAAATTTATGTGATTTAAATAAAATTAGCATCCTAGAGGATAGTTCTTCCGATACATACTCACCATTACGAAAATTTCTGCAAAAAACGTTAAAAACGGTGCGTTTAAAAATCACATTCTTTTTGCAATTCTTTGTTGACATTCGCTTCACGCACACAAGCTGTCAAATTCAGCTTCGTAGTCGCGAATTAATCGATTGGAGTTATAAAATTTTCCTACCAGTGTAAACGCACCATTTGTTGTCTGTCACAGAAAGTAAAAATACGCTATATTTACAAATTTCCATTAACCGATTCGCCATACACTGCCATAATAATCAACAATCCATTCCACTGTTAATTAGGCTACTAATATCGGTAACTTGTAGAATAATTATTTAGCAAAATGTCACGAGTTTGCTACGTTTACATTTTACTGGCAGGAATTCTTCACACGTCAGCACAGGTTAATTTCCGGGATAGTGATTCAAAATCGCGACAAGTAAGTGGTTGATTTGTTTAGGTTGAAATGAATGTATTTACCGAGATATTTATCGTTTTAGGAGAATCATCGGCCTCTCCAAATTTCCCTATCAGCAATCGAACAGCTATCCAATCTCTCACAAACCAGCGAATTGAATGAAATCCTTAAACATCTACTTGTTGAGCGTGTGGTAGGAACGCAAGGTCACGAAAATGTGAGAAACTACATCGTGGATTATATGCGCAATTTGAACTGGCATGTAGAGCTGGATGAATTTGTGGATAATACACCAATTTTTGGGAAACTCAAATTTGCGAACATTATCGCAACTTTGAATCCCACCGCAGAACGGTTTCTAGTGTTGGCGTGCCATTACGATAGTAAATATTTCAAGGACCAAGTATTCATAGGGGCAACAGATTCGGCCGTCCCATGTGCCATGATGCTGGATCTGGCAAATACGATGCAATCGCAATTGAACGCTAAGCGGTCCGACAATAGCCTAAGCCTTCAGTTAGTTTTCTTCGATGGTGAAGAAGCATTCCATCAGTGGGGACCTAAAGATTCAATTTATGGCGCTCGTAATCTTGCTGCTCGTTGGGAAAAGGAAAACAAACTGAAGCACATTGATGTTTTGCTGCTTTTGGATTTGCTCGGAACGCCAGACCCTCATTTTTATAGTTACTTCAAGAATACAGAGTCTTGGTATGTTCAACTATTGTCGGCAGAAGAGCGGCTCGATCAGGCTGGACACTTGGAACGGTACAGTTACAGTAGTGTAACACCAAACCAGCAAACGGTGCGATACTTCCAGCCCCACTCGTACCACGCCGGCATCGAAGACGACCATATTCCATTCCTGCAACGAAACATTCCGATCCTGCATATGATTCCCGCTCCTTTCCCGGATTGTTGGCACAAGATTTGCGATGATGCTAGTGCTGTCGATATCAGCACTGTGCAAAACCTTATCAAAATCCTGCGTGTGTTTGTGTCGGAGTATATGCACCTGAATATATGACGAATAGATCGCGGGCGGATTATAGGCGATGAACTTTGATAAAAAAAAAATATGCTTCCACTGTTAGTGACGGCGTTTTTGTTACATCAAGGACACAATGTACTTCAGTTTTATACAGTTTCTTTCTCCTTCCAGTTTTTATACATTTGATTTGGTATTGTACATAAATAAGATCCAATTGAAAGTGCAATTTTATAAGTATGGCTAGTATTTTTTGCTGTGACCTTAGGATTATTGTAAAAAAATATTTGTAATACATAACTAAGAATAAAACAAACGGGAATAAAACATTTTGAGACGAAAATTTTTAATTCTTTAAATATTATTTGGGGAAAAAGAAAGCCATTATTTTCACGTTAACATCAACTTTAGTAATCACTAGCTATTAGGTCCGAACTAGAATTTGGATATGGTTCATAAAAAGATCCATATCGATGAATTGGTTTTCTAAGCGGTGTAGGGATCGTTTCACTTATTAAATTGGTATCAGAGAAGCGGTCTTAGAAAAAAAAATCGAAATAATTCATTCATTTCGTTTTAACCGTGTAGTGTGTACGGGAATAAGCCCCATCTATTCAAACATCAAAGGCATGTAATTATGTAATGCTAAAAAATGCAAATTTTGGACCCCCTCCCACTTATGTAACAATAAGTAACACAAGAATAACCACCAATAATTTAACCACAGGGGTATTCTCTATCGAATGAAAAATTCTCCTTTAATTTTGAATTGAGAATATTTCATGAAATAATGAACGCACAGCAAATCGATAGACCTAGATCTGAACATAGCAAACTTGAAAATATTTTATACAAGGTCCAGTTGTTCTTATTTTTCTTTTTGGCTTTAAGAGGGTTTGAACTTTTCAGTTCATTCGCCTCTAAGGTCCAGTTTCTGCTTTGATGAATGCATTATTTTCAGCCCTATTCTATATTCCGACGGATGTCCATTTCGTTCGAAACCGTTATTTCGTTCAAGTTAGAATTTCGCTTTCCCTATTTCGAACGTTTTGCCCATTTAAAGTCCACAGATAAACAGATCGAACGAAATGCAAAAACAACTCGTACGGAATATAGAATGGAATTTTATCAAGTCGTTCGAAATAATTTCGAATCGAACGAAATACAAAATAGGGGTGTTTATATCAGAGTTACAACGTTTCAAACATCACTCAATACTTTCGATGTCGCATTTTGCTTCTCTATTTTTTTGTCGAGTGTAGTTCTTTGCCCACTTCGGAATACGATCGGTTACAGGAAATGCCTGTTCATTTACACACTCAATTCACTTTCAGTCGCCAGCGTAATACGAAACCTTTTCCGCAATAGTTCGGGGAATTTTCAGAGAATACTAATAGCGTATTAAAAATATTTTCAATATTTATATTATTTCAATTGCTTATTGACCATTCTGCATTGAGTGTCTAAGTAGCATTCAACGCAAAATTTCCTTATGTTTCGAATGAACAGTATAATTATTCTAAGTTGCGTGTTTTCTAAATGAGAGTCAGTTCAAGACATACAATGAGGCCCAAGAAAAGTTGGACAATATCCTTGACGAGAGTTGACCATATGCGTAGGATTTTTTCATCAAATCTGATCCTCTATCACCTCCTAAAATATTTCGAATCAGCTACCTAATTGCATGTATATTTTTATCAGCACACTGGCTCAATTGTTTTAAGATGACGACTAGTGATGCATGGATAATCTCGTGCAAATGTGAATATTCATTCCTTAAAATTGATTAAATGAAAATACTATGGAAAAATGATTTTACACGCAATTCTGTATGAAAAATTATACAGACATTATTATCCTAACTGTTCTCGAGATATTACAAAATGTGTAGAAAATTATATTTGATTAAAAATCATTTACGCATGTCATCAAATCTCAACCATTGTGGAATCGTTTAATTTTTATAGTTTTAGTCTATGAGGATCTATGCGTACCCCGTAACTATAAAAGTTCGATCATAGGAAATAGTTTGGTCATTCACGTGAGATACTTTTATAATACAGATTTCACTGAAGAGGATCAATGATATGATAAAAAATATATGAACGTTTGACTGGGCAACACTCTCAGGCGGCTCAATCCGTTTATGGATAAATACAGAGAAATTTTTGAATATGTGTTTTTTAATTTAATTTTGAATGTATAGGTGGTTGTATTAAAAAAAATTATAGGAGGTTTTGTCCAAGATACGACCGCATTGTTGACGTACAACTACGCTGTTATTTTATATAAGTCGCTTGTTTATACCTTCGGATATTATTCTATAATGCTGTGAAATTTTCGAAACAACTGCTTAGTAGAATAATCTTTGAAATGGTTTTTCATTGTAGAATCAGTTGACAATAACTGATTGATGATTCATTCTTGCCCTCGCAAAACAATACACTAGCTGATCGTATGTCGCAATTTATTTCATGTCAATGCATTGAAAATTTATCTCGAACGCTATTCCGGTGGCCTTTTTCGCAATTGACATAGACTCGGCTACAGTCGATTATATACATGTTACACCAGCACCATTATTCCACATCTCATAACAACACCAATATATCTTTGGCACCGAATGGAAACAACAACAATGACAACACTTGCAAGTATCAAATATCATGCTACAAGTTATTTAGTATTGCCTCAAAGCAATCGCACCTCTAGGCATCGTTCGTACAACGTAAACCAAGCACCAAACAAGCGTTCGCCATAGCATGCGTACAGAACCATACATTGGTGGCATGAAGCTACTAGGAATACAAATACTTCTCATCATTTTGCGCTATTCTCAAAAGAAACGCTTTTGTTAATATTATCGGCCTCAAAAAAAGTTGCATTATTTTCTTATGCTCGAGAGAAGCGCAGCTGTCACCCTTAGTGCAGGAATTTTTGCTACTGGTAAGCGAAACCTAATCACACACAAAACTCCAGAACGACATTTACTTTCTTGGTGACTAAACAAGCGAAATAAACTCTTTTTGTTAATATCAACAAACTCGAAAACAGTAGCAATGCTTCATTATGATCAATATTAGCGCAAATGTAATCCTAGTTGAAGGCAGTTTTGCGACTGGCACGCGAACCTAAATAACTTATAACATTCCAGTAAGACCTTCAAGATGCTTGGTATTCCCCAAATATTTTTTTGGAGCATAACCTTATCGCCTGCTTCGCCATAACGTCAGTTTAATGCATTGATGCATTCTCAAAGGCACCGAAGAAGCCGTTTACATTTTCGACCGACGCGCCGAAATCGTCTATTTTGCTGTTGTTCGATGCGGTGTCACACTCGCGAAGGCTCGGTTCAATGCGAGCGATTTTCACTACACCAACATCGCGTGCATCAATAATTGACGCTCGCTCGAAATTTCATTGCCACTGGCAATGCGTTCGTTTTTTGCAGGGCTAGAGCCTGCCTCCCTCTTCTTCTTGCTCATCACACACTACGCGAAACGTCCAATTTATGACGCGGGAAGAAAAACACACGATACGAATAACGAACAGAAAAAGCAAACGACGATATCCAAGTTAGATTACCACTGGTGGGGTCCAATCTTAGATCGAAGCGCAGCGAAAACAAAGTGAACTGGATTGCTCAACAGTCCGATGCCGAATGAAAGTTTGCCTCAGCGAGATCCACTGTTTATACTCAAGGCAAATATTCCCCTTCATTCTTCTACTTTTCCTTTGTTCACGAGGACTTCAAATCCTACGATTTCCCCTTCATTGGTCGTCGATAAGTTGCTCGTTATTGATAGCTCTGTTCGGGAAAGCACACAAATGGACAGAACAAATGTATGGAAAAATGGAAACGCCTAAAGTTTTCATGAATTTTAACCATTTACAAACCAGGGGATTCTAATGTATAGCATATTAAACAAATTTTAGGGAATTTTCGATTTGTTTAGTATGTAAATCGCTAAAATCCGTTCGCGGCAAAAATAGTTATTAACGTTAACTTTATTTCATAAAAACGTGACCTGTTTTCTGATTTGGTACACTTAATGAAAGACGTAGTTCTACGTCAAAAAATTCTTCCTGTCCACGTGAACTCAGTCTATACCCTCTCCCCCTCTCCGTGGACAAGCGAGGACATTTCCTTACTCCCTTCCCAACATTACCATAATTGGTACAATTTTAAATCTACGTGCCAATTATCGCAACATCGAAAGCTGCCCTGTTCCTATTATGGTTGTACGTTGTTATGTTATGGTTGTTATGCTATTATGGTTGTACCTCACCTTTTCACGCTGTGCATATGCATATCATAGGGCACTTTTGAACGCTCAGTAGTGTTGTGAAATAGCACTATGCGTGTCCGACCGAAGCATATTTGTTTGATCAACTCTGTTGGAAAAAAAAATAAATTAGTTAATATCCAGATCCTAAAACGAAGCGAAAACTGCAACACAACCCTCACGTCTTTGTGATTCCTCTGTCAGCTAGCAGAAAGGCCTACCAACGAGGAGCAGGAAGTTATTTTACAACCGGGAAGCACATAACAACAGTCTGATCTAGAGATGAAACGGATATTCGGTATCCTGCCTATCCGGTCAATGTTTGGTTTCCGGCCGAAAAGAAACAATGGGTCCTATTATAGAAATCGAGGCGATAAGAATTTTGCTCGTTAGCCCTATTTTACTATTATAGATACCGAGCAATTCGATAGCATTGAGCAAGTGAAAGCTATCGGTGCAGCTTTCAGAATTTTTCGAGTTGTTTGGTTTGCTTGTTGCATACCTTCAGAGAATTATTTTGTTTTGGTTTGCGTCCCTGATATTTTCATTTGAGAAACATTTCGGAAACGTCTAAATATATGCAATCGCATCACATGAAATTCGAGCTCGGTACAAGATCATCTCGATTTACAAAATACAAGATTTCGCTCGGTGTGATAGTGATAGTGATTGTATCGAATCCTCGATTTGATTTATATAGTAGGGCACAATAATTTATCATGAACAGAAGATAGATAATAACCGGAACTTGTAATGCTTGCTGATTCTTTTTTGATTTTTAGTTAAATAATTAAACCCTCTCTCAGATTGTCATCCCGGAAGTACTTAATTTTTTAAATTTTGAATACAAATAATTGGTTGATGCTCTTTGCATTTTAAAATTATATGGAACAAAATCTGTCTGGGAGGCCATGGTTATCATAAGAGAAAGTCAATTAAGAGAATCAATCAAAGCAAAAGCAAAAATTAGGCAAAAATTGCCAAATAATGAATAATAAATAATGAGTTTTGTACAGAATTTATAGGAATTTTCTAAACTGCATCCTGGTTTAAAATTAATCGGATTATTGAAAAAGTATTCATTAGAAAACTAGGAACTTTTTCATTCATCAATACTTTTTCCTGTAGTAAATTGACCTACAGGAGCGTTCTTGGAATCAAATGATTATTCCAATCAATCAATGATTAGGTTAATTGGATTTACTATTGACTTGGTTAATAAAACACTGTGTTAATCTACAAAATCTTTAAAAAAAACAGAAAAAAAATCTTTTTTTTCTTTCCAGTATTGTTATCCACCAACACACAAGAAAAAAGAAGCATTCATCTCAAAAATAGCTTTAAATGAAACTTTAAAATGATATGTAGTTACAGCGTTTCTAAAATCACCCAAAAACCTCGACTTCGCGCTCCGTTCCCATAATTTTTGTGGAGGGTCGAATCAACGACATAGTATTGCATACTAGGAATATGATTTAGAACCATAGTTTTATTCAAAAAATATTATTGAAGAATTATTTGAATCCTATTAACACTTTTTCCATGTAACACCGACTATTGCCATAATGGGTACACTTATTACGAAACTCCAGGAACACTATTACCATAATGGGTACATGGGAGTAGCATTTTCGAACATGTTTTGACGTAGGATTACGTCTTTCGGGAACATATTGGGGTACAAATTGAAAAACGAAAATCGAGCACATCTTGAAAATTGTCCAATTTCAAACGCGTATTGCTCAGTCATTTCATGATGGATTGAAGAAATTTTTGCGTCAATCGATTTCGGCACTCCATAACAATTTTTTATATTGAATAAAATAACATATATTATGAAACAAACTATCGAAAAATTGAAAAATCTCAACCCCTGTTCTAACGCAAGTACCCACATCCGATTGGTACAAATTGACGACACATGCGACGGTTCCCTAACAGAGACATCAAAACCAAGCTGCCTGGGGGAAATTGACATTACAAATACATAAAAGTAGGGGGAGCTTTTGTTCCCACCGAAATGTGTTCCCTAACAGAGACATCAAATTCAAGGTGCCCGGGGAAAATCGGCATGCCAGTTGGGGGCATTTTTTATATTGCAAATGAGGTGAGTGACACGATTAATAGTAGCAAATAAAATTTAAATCCTTTTCAACTACGTTACACTGTGGTGGGATATTCTGATAAGAAAAAATTAACATATCAGTAAAAACTGTCATAATAAGTTCCTGAATTTTGAATTTAATTCAGGCAGACCATTTTTGAAGTTTTAAATCATTATATACGATTTAAGAGCAGTTGATAAGTGATTCCAATATATAACACCTCTCACTAACATCGATTGCCCATAGCAAACAAATTAATGTTGTGGAATTAAAACACTTATGGCTCTCGTGTTTCTCATAAACTGAAGTTGTTCAAATAAGTACTGTGGCACGCAACTGTGAACAATTTTGAAAAAGTTTTTTGCATGTTCGATACACATAAAATTGAAACTACATCATAATAAAGTGCTATGTAAGTGTGGAACACTGGAATATCTCGATAAATTGTAGACATATCTTACACATGAGTTCAAAGCAACCCTTAGTCTGTTGAGTGCGGTCGTAAAAGCATTAGTGTAAATGAAATCTCCGTACAAAAAATGAGGGAGAATCAACGACTTGAATAATTTTATTTTCGTGGATGTTTCCAAATGCCGAGTCACTAATTTCAAACGTTTTAAGGTGCCGTAGATCTTACCACATTGAGAATTGATGAAAACATCCCATGATAAATTAGATGTAAATATAAAACCCAGATTATAAAGTTTATCGACATATTCAACAACTTGTCCATCAAAAAATTTTGGAGACAGTGAAGGTGTAGTTTTCCAAACAAAAAGACCTTTCTCAGGGCCACCAAAGCATTATCAAAGAGTTTAATTTTTCAAACATATCCAAAATGAACAGATAGCCTAACGGAATCCTACGTCAAATATGCGGTCGTGTCTCATACACAACCCTCCTGTGACTTTTTTATGCAATTTAGTCAATTAATCATTGAAACATCAATGGAAACCTTTAAAAACAGAGTTCAAACTGCTAGAAAAAGTATACTTTTGTATACTTTTGACCTGGAGCATTTGTAGCAACGAATATTGCATCAAAATTCAATTGATAAAAATGATAAATCTAAAATATCTATGGCCTTTTGAAAGCGAAGATTTTTGTCTGTTCCTCCATCTACATTAATTATGATTACTGGCTTGTTTATTTCTCGATACTGAATAATCTGGAATTCAGGCACCTCGCACACCTCTTTAAAATCGAGCCCATGAGAAAATGCGTTCGAAGAATTGTACCTTCTTGAACGAACTACGAGGAACTTGTACTCGCTTCAGGATGACCAAGGTGCCCTAGCTTAATTTTGCAACCTATTATAACAGACGGAATAAGCTTATGTTTAGCAGCCATGACAAAAACATGATCCGGTAGATTAACGTAATATTCGAGATGCATTAAACGCTGCCTGCTTACTGGCTGCTGTTAAACCTACCAAAACATGTGCTTTATCATCTTGGCTTAGGAAACACACCTCATTCTGTCCCAGAATCGAAGCTAGCTGCTCAAGCATATAGTGGCGCGTGAATTTATTCACGAATAAAAATGGAATTTTATTACGTAACGATCACGGCTACTACAATAATGGGTCGTTGCAAAATATGACCAGAATGATGCTTGATGCTCTTCTTGGTGATGCTTTCTACCAAGCCCCGGGCAAGGGGATATGATCCGCGAGTCAAGATGTGCTACAAATTTAGCTGTCATTGCCAAACCTATCAAATTACTCGGCGAACTCAAGGCAAATCTATGGAACAAGGTGCGCCCATTCGCTAACTAAAAAAAGAATTGTTTTTTGAAAAAAAAATTTATGTGAAATGTAATGATCATGATGATCACAAGGGTCTGAATGATAATATAAAACGTAGAACCCTAGGTTGATCACTTGAAATGTAGTATTATATTATAATGTAAACCAACTTAAGAAATTGAAAGAATTTAAGTGAAATAAAAGGGTTTGAATGAATTCTGCATTATTTCAATAATTTCAGTTGTATTTAGCTGCTGCTCATGCTTTATTCGAAAATTTGCGTTTTGCGTGCGGAAAAAATGAACTCACCATTATAATATAAAATCAGCATCAAACACAATTTCAGTTTCATATTATTTCACAATTTTCGAGGAAACGTATTACTCTATTACATAGAATACATATTGAATACAGAAAAGTAAATTTTCATTCATTATTTTTTGTTCTAGAAGTGTGTTAATTTCGTCCTTAATTTCGTTTTCCAAATGGCGCAAATCATTATGGTGCCTTCAACGCAAAGACAATAAATGAAACGCTTGCAGCGTAAAACGTAATGAATATAATGAATATAGCAATGAGTATTTCATAAAGTATCAGTATATTCCACAAATTGTGCTCAATCGTCTTAATTTACTTTTGTGTATTTTTTAAATGGCTGCAGAAAACCACTTCACGTTTTGACCCACCTGGTAGTATGTTAAGTGCCTTGTTTTACACCAGCTTGAGAGTTTGGCAGTTCTCGCGAGTGACAGTGGTCGCAAATTGCATTTGCGACCCGGACATGTTTGACGCTGTCAAATCCTATGTGCTAGTATACGGATGCCCTCAGGCTGCTTTCTACTCAATAGAAGCAATCTCTTCTTCAAGCATTCGTCCAAATAAATTGAAAATTTATGGTCGCTTTTGTGAGAAAAGTAGCCTAGCACATTTTTGTCGATTTTGTAGGTTTTCAAATCATGTCTTTTCTTAATCCGCCGGTGCACCGGATTCAGCTAACAAGGTCCTCATTTTCTCCACTATGGTACGATTGAACCTTTCTGCTACTCCATTATGTTGAGGTGTATTGCCAACAGTTGACTCAACTTGGATCCCTTGTTTTATATAGTACGAAAAATATTCTCTTCCAATATCACATCTTAGATTTTCGATCTTCTTCCCCAATTTCGCCATCGCCATGGCCTCGTATACTTTGAAATAATCAAAAACTTAGTTCTTGTGCTTCATATTTAATATAAGTATATTTAATACCACAGCAAAGTGTGTATAATCATCAATGAATGACACGAAGTACTGGCACCCATCTACTGTTGTTGGTGTTATCTCGCCGCAAACATCCGTATAAACGTCCCAATGGTCGTGTTGTTTTCGGTCGATTCTTATTGAATGGCAAACGGATCATCTTGCCCCATGCACAAAACTCACACAAAACTTGCTTCATACGTACCAAATTCTTACAGCTCAGATGGCTGAACCGTTTATGCCATAAATGCAACTCAGAAACTCTCGTGACCATGGCTAACTCTGACGACATACACGGCATCTTGAGGAAGAACAAATTCCCTCGCAGTTATTATCTCGCCGTTTCTGGATAACACTGCTCGATCCGGATGGAACACTACTTTGACTCCCGCTTTCAATAATCGCGATAACGACAACAAATTGAAACTGAGATTCTTCACATACAGGACATTTCCCAAGGACAATGTGAGATTATAACCATCAAAAGATGTTTTTGCCTTCACTGTGCCTTCTTTAGTAGCAACAAGCTTTTCACCTTTCTTCGCACTTTCAATAACGAGTGGAGTTTCGAATTCCGTAAATTCGTAGAAATAGCGCTCATTATTTGCTATATGACGACTAGCTCCTGAGTCCAAGACCCATTCAACAGAAGACTCCGATTTAAAATCTTCTTTCTGGGATGAAATCATCAACACCACCTCTCGATCTACCGGAACTGTTGCTACTTGAGCTCGATCTCGTCGCTTTTTCAGCTTTGGACAAGCGAACTTCTTATGACCTTGTTCAGTACGCATAAACATTTTCCATTGAACTTGTTTTTTTTCCTTGCATTTTCCTGATTTCGCTACGAAAGCCGTTCCTTCCTTCGCACTAATGTTATCTCTTCTTGATCGTTTCTGTTCTTCGACCAGCAAACGCGCTTTGACCATATCCAGTTTCTACTGCTCCTCTCCCAGATTCTCCATTGCCGTTGTAACATCATACGTCGATGGTAGAGAGATGAACAGCTGACTTATGGCATCCAGTTCAGTAACAGTGACACCAGCTCCTTTTAGTTCACGAATCAATTCATCAAACTTACGCAAGTGATCTTTTAATGGTGTTCCTTCTTCCATTTTCAACGTTGTCAAGGATCTCCTTATGTATGTTTGTGCTGCGAAACCTTTTTTCGCGAACGAGGTTGATAGGAAGTTCCACATTTCCTTAGCAGTATTTATGTCACGTACGTATTCCAGGTGAGAATCCGCTATGTACGAAACTAGAAGCGCCTTTGCCTTTTCATCCTTTTCTTGAAAAGTCTTCCTCTGCGCTTCATCAGCAGGTACATCCGCTGTTCTCACCTCCTCCACACCGTGAACCGACAACTGCGTTTCAACCCGGAACATCCTTCTCCAGCAACCTGAATGATTCCTACTTTTGACGGGTTTGACATTTTCCGTAATTTTAATAATGAACTCTTGATTTCTTCAAAAACTTATCCGTTTCAGTTCCAGTTCAGGTTCCAATGGCCAGACGCAACTGGGCCCATAACCTGTTGAAAAAAGACGTCTGTTCGATACAAAGTCTGGTTTATTACTAACGGGAAAAATTACATTCTTGACTACAATTAACAACACCGTGGCTACAGAAATCAACTGCAACTATGATTTATTTCTTCATAGGAACTATTCATATATTTTTTATTGAGAATTTTAAAAAATACATTTTTGAAAAAAAATAATCTTAATTTAAAAAAAAAATT
This sequence comes from Toxorhynchites rutilus septentrionalis, assembly GCF_029784135.1. Lineage (NCBI taxonomy): Eukaryota > Metazoa > Arthropoda > Insecta > Diptera > Culicidae > Toxorhynchites > Toxorhynchites rutilus. The sequence continues at coordinate 131,959,660 of NC_073746.1, forward strand.
TCAAAATAAAATTGGTGTTTTTTATGAAAAATTTAATAATTTCCTTCATTTTATCCTTTGTCTTGAATTTTGTAGGCATTATAGTTTTTGAGCTATAAAAAACTAAAAAAAAATTTGTGAAAAATCAAGAAAAAAGTGTTGGCCCTTTTAAAAAAGCAGTCTAATTTTTTTTTTAATATTTCAAGTATGTAAAGTTGCTTGAAAGACCCATGTGTTTACACCCACAATTTTTTGCTGCTATCTGAGATGGTGCTGCCAACGGCCAGTCGAGTTGGCATGAAATTCTTCAGGTATATCCCACTTCCTGTTTTTTTAGGTTTCTATTCGATTCGCGGCACCTTGAGAATAACTTTGCAAATAAAAACAAGTGACCTGCTATTATGTTTTAGACAAATAAAATAAACCTGCTGAGAATACACTTCCAGAAAATATGCACCCGTTTGTGAGTAACAACATATCCAATGTTTGAGATTACTTTTCGTTACACTCCTTAAACATATGTTGAACATTTTTATTTGAATCGTTGATGGGATTTTCTCGTTATAAAGTGAATTGGCTATAGAAATTCAACAGACAATATACATTTTATTTCGTTCCAACATGCTACACCAAATGGGGTGTATCGTACCGAGCCATCAGCTTCACCTTCTCCACATTTCCGGAAACCAACTCGGCATACATTTTGAGCATTTTCAGATGCGGCAACACTACGGGATGGATGCACGCGTTCATGTATACTTTCGCTTTCTCGTAGTCGCCAATTGCGAACAGCGTCACCGCGAGATTATAGTTCATCACCGACTGGGCCGCCTCCAAAGAGTTCATATTCCAATTGGGCGAACCGCGAGTGGTGAAATCATCTCCCCTCAGATCGTCGATTCGCTTAGGTTCCAGATAAACGAGAGCTTCCGGCACACGGTCCATCATAACCAGTGCTTCCGCACAATACATCGCGGACAATGTTTGGTGGGTCTCAGGCAAATCATGGATGGCCAAATTTTCCTGGGCGTATTTCAGCGCTAGTGTGTATTCGCCCAGACTCAGAAGAACATAACTGTAGGCGCTAAGCGTGGCGATTTTGAGCTTTTCTAAGTTCGCGGGTTTGAGCGGTTTGGAGGGATTACAGGGAACACCTTCGTACACTTTATCCCAAGAGACTGGTTTATCAGCTGCCTGAGCATGTCCGGCCAGCTCTCCGGTATGGAAATCAATCAGAGTGACCGCATTCCGAAGACACAGGGAAGCAAATTCAAGCGTAGTACTGGGAATCGCTGTCGATTGATCTGCGATATTGAAAGGTCGCTTTTGAAGGTACTTTCGGTGCATAAGAACTGTCGTGATATTCTTGCTTTGTTCTTTCAACGATTGCTGATGAACCATGATGCAGCATTCGGCTAGACGCAGCCATAACTTCGGATTGTTATGGTAAGAATACAATACAACTAGCAGACATTCGAACGCTTCCTTCGGCTTCTGCAAGTAGAGCAGCGTTATTCCATGATTGTACAATATTTCCGGCCGCTTCGTAGCTCCCACACAATACAGTGGGGAACCTTCCACTTTCTCCGTAGATGTATTTTGTGTAGCTGCCTCATCGAACAATAAAGCCTGTTGGAAGAATCTTGCCGCCAATGCGTAGTGTTTCACCGCGAAATGTATCAATCCCATGTTGTTGGCCAGACAAGTGTTTTGATCTTCTCCGTGGGTATGGACCTGGATGGGTTCATTTACGAATTTTTTCGCCAGTTCTTTCGCAGCCATCTGATAATCGTTACCCAAATAGTACTGATGTCCTTTCAGTATTGAATACTCGGCAGTTTCCTCCGAAGGAATGGCAAAGTTTTTCTTCCCGTTCAACAAATTCGATCTGATCAGGATCAAACGGAACTCTTTCCGAAACTCTTCGAATTGAATTTCCGATATATCTTTGCGGCTCTCGTTATCAACCACACGCTCTTCCTCGTCGTCCGGACCTAAAATTTCATGCACCCGAATGCTCAGCCGGACCTGCAGCATTCCAAGCAAACCGTTAGCTTTCTTGGGCTGATTTGTATCCAACAGTAAATGAATGGTGAATATTCCCGCCTTCCGCAACAGATAATCATCCAGTTGATCGAAATTATTCATAACAGCGAGCATTATTTTCAGCGCCGCCAGTGGTTGCTTGAAGTGGTATAAAATCATCGCCTGGTTCACGTAGGCCGCTGCCAGCTCGGGATGCTTCACTTCCACGGTTTGAATCTCTCCCACCAGTTCCGTAATCTGAACCATCGTTTTACGGAACTGATCATATTTGCGCAAATCGCTGATGTAAAACTCGGCCACCGCTTTGTTGTGGGTTACTTTCGGATTAGAATCCTGTGTTTTTTGAAGCTTCGACAGAGCTTGCAGACAGGAATGATAATCGGCTCTAGAAATAAAAATAGAGGATAAAATGATTTTATGCACTGCATACTGGTAAACATCTCACCTTTGAAACTCATTGAATGCAGTGATCTCCAGTTCACGTTCCTGATCGGAAATTTTCGGCTTACTTTCAATATTTAATTCAGTCATTGCGTATATATGCTACCATGTAACGACAACCAAATAAGAGCAGCTTAAAAATCTCAGCGTAAAAAATACTTTGTAGATGTTTATATTATTGTTTTCAATTCACACGAGAAAACTTTGACAAATGGTAACAGGGTGATACCCAGCCATTTGTAAATAATAGCGAATTCGTTTTTGTTCAGTTTCAACCCCAGTGCCGCACTAAGGGTGCTCATACACTGTTTGACCGAAGCCAAATATTTGACTCTTTTTGACAGATAAAATTTGGTCAACGTGTACTGATCAAATATTTTCTACACAAAACACGACAAGCAAATATTCAATTATTGGATGCCTAGAATATTTTTTCAGTCTGTTCTTCGAACCTGTCGGTACATGGTTAGGTTACCTTGAATATTTCAGTTGATTTTTTCCATGTTCGGTGTTTGATATTGTTTACTACTGTTGAAAATTGAAGAGTGGCAAACAAAATAGTGTTTGTACAAATATCAAATCAAACCTTATCTGTCAAAAAATATCAAATATTTGACCTCCGGGCAAACAGTGTACGGCCACCTTAACTGCTGTCAAAACGTTTTTTTATTCACTCAGTTTCGCACTCAGTGTCGCACTAGTTCGCCCCGAAAGCTGTTAGGCTAGGCGCAAATTGAGAAGCGTATAGCGCTCGTAAGCGAACGCGAGACTACCAACACGACTCATACGTGCCACAAACGTAGCGTGGTGGAGCGCATATTGAGTCGCAGTTTGGTGTAAATAACAGGCCACTCGCATACAATGACTGATTAACACAGAGTTGCGCGATATATTTATTTACTAACACAATCACCCGACCAGTACAGCCATACAGTGTCAAACCCACGGCGCTATATGATTGTTCACCAACTCAACTACCATAACCGGCGTGACCAGCACGAGAAACTGTGGTTCAGCCACAGCGTCGCGCGAGTCGTGTCTCACGAGCGCTCCACCATCTCGCGTCATCTGGCCAATTTGCGCCGTTCTATCTGTTTTCATTAGCCACAAAAACAGTTACTCATTCCTCGTCGATTATTTGCAAGAGACGGACACACATTGTCCGTCCTCCGCTACAATATCGAAGCTGGAAAGTTTTTTCCCCCTCCGCCAAAGTGATTTTTGGTTGTTGTTTTTTTTTTTCGTCCATTGGTGACAAGTTAAGTGCCAACGCATCCGGAACAGCGAGGAAGCAGCACCTCTCCAGCGACGCTGGACCGGTGTTCTGTGAATTGGTTCCATTGAGCGTCACATTTGTATCTTCACCAAACATCAAACAGAGAAGTACAATAGAATAGTTTTTGCCGTCTAGCTATTGTGCTTATACCGTAGCGTGCAGCGTTGTATAGCTCCCTGAATAGGGTTGTTCAAGTTGTTCGAAATCATCAGACTAAATTTTTTTATTGAGTTTTTATTTATTAATTTTTTTTTTTACGAAATTATTGTTTTTTTTCAAGAAGATTTTTGATTTGAGCTAGTTTTTAGTCTAAGTTAGTTTTAAGTTGAGTTTTTGCGCGAGTGTGTGCGTGTGAGTTGTGTGTGTGCGTGCGAGTTTTTTTTTTCGTTTTCATAGGCGGTTGCGCACCGTCTGCGCAACCGTTATGACATCTGCTGATGCCAATGTTGCGCGGACGCGTTATTATCAACAGTCCTCGACGGCACCATGGGTTGTTTTCTTTCGGCCCAAGGAAAAAGCTTTGAGAACTCTTGATATTTCAAGAGATTTGCTGCGTAATTATAAGGGCGTCTCGATACATAAAGAGAGACCGGACAAACTGCGTGTAGAAGCACCAACTTTTGATGTGGCCAACAAGATTGTTGTACACGAAGTTTTTAACAGGGAGTATCACATCTACATCCCTTCTCGAGAAGTGAAGATAGAAGGCGTCTGAGTGTCGATGAACTAAAACAAGCGTCGGGTTCCTTCAAAAACTCGATGATTGGAGATCTTGTAAAGATCCTGGATGTTAGAAATCTGCATTCAGCATCTTTGGAAGAAAATAAAAAAGTTTATAAGCCCTCGCACTCTTTTCGAGTTACTTTCGCAGGTTCTGTTCTCCCAAACTATGTGAAAGTAGAAAATGTTTTTTTCCCAGTGCGCCTGTTTGTACCGCGGGTTTATAATTGTACCAAATGTAAAAAGTTGGGACACTCGGTTAGCCACTGCGGCAACAAATTTCGTTGCGGCAAATGTGGCGATAAACATAGTGAGGATTCTTGCACTCAAACAGTGGAAAAATGTATTCACTGTGGCGAGAATCCTCACCCTCTACAAGAGTGCCCAAGGTACAAACAGCACTCCGATAAAGTGAAGCGTTCTATCGCTGGACGCTCCAAGCGGACTTATGCTGAAATGCTAAAGACCGCATCAGCCGCTCAAAATGAAAACCAATTTTCGGTTTTGTCATCTCAAGAATCGGATTCTGATTCTGATGAGGGTCATACTTCGGCTGCACCAGAATCCTCAATAAAGGATGAATCATCAAAAAGAAAGCTCTCTTCACCAATGGTGCACCGTAAGAAAGCTAAAATGACCCTCGGAAGATTGTCTAATTCCAAGGGTAATAGTAGCAAAAAAACGAATCCGAAGGCTCTTTCTCAGCCAGTTCCTGGTTGCAGCAAGGATTTTACGTCATTACCCAGAGAAGAGAGAAATAAAAACGCTGCTCCTCGATCTTCTCGTAGAAAATTCGCGTCTAATCGAGGATTGATAGCTTTTTCGGACATTGTGGACTTCATACTAAACACGTTCAAAATTCAAGACCCCCTCAGAAGCCTTATTTCTGCCTTGCTTCCATCTTTAAAGTCTTATCCTAAGCAATTGACTGCTTCATGGCCCCTCCTTGCATCAATCATATCTTTCGATGGATAATTCATCTAACGTAGTAGAAGATATGATCAATGTGCTACAATGGAACTGCCGTAGTCTAGTGCCTAAATTAGACTCGTTCAAATTTTTACTTCAAAATTATGATTGTGATATATTCGCTCTTTCCGAAACATGACTTTCTTCTGACACAGAACTCAACTTCCACGATTTTAATATTATTCGCCTGGATAGAGATGATTCCTATGGAGGAGTACTTTTAGGGATCAAAAAGTGCTACTCTTTCTATAAAATTCCTCTCCCAGCTCTATCAGACGTCGAAATCGTCGCTTGTCAAATAACTGCAATGAATAAAGAACTCTGCATAGCTTCAGTATACGTTCCCCCGAATACTTCCATTAGCCGCAGTCAACTTTGGAATCTAATTTCGATTCTCTCAACCCCAGTTCTAATTTTGGGTGACATGAACTCCCATGGTACTGGGTGGGGCGATCTTTATGATGACGCTAGGGCGGCTATTTTTTACGATTTATGTGACGATTTCAACTTGACTATCTTGAACACTGGTGAAGTGACACGAATTGCAAAACCTCCGGCTCGGGAAAGCCGACTCGATCTATCTTTGTGCTCAAACTCGCTATCATTAGATTGTCAGTGGAAGGTCATCAATGATCCCCATGGTAGCGATCACTTGCCAATCAATATATCAATCAAGTGTAGCCCGCAATCTACTGAACCATCTCGAGTTCCATTTGATCTAACAAGGAACATCGGCTGGCAAAAATTTGCAACGGCGGTAACAATCGGTGTCGAATCAATAGATATACTTCCACCATTGGAAGAATATCGATTCTTCGTCGATTTATTATATAAAAGCTCACTGGAAGCACAAAAAAGAAAAGTTCCAAGTGCGTCATTTAAAAGAAAACCAGCCACTCCTGGCTGGGACGATGAATGCACAAAATTGTATTTGAAAAAATCTGATGCTTTCAAAGCTTTTCGCAGACATGGAACATCCACACACTTCGAGGAATATTCAAAGCTTGAAATACAGCTGAAACAACTAGTTAAAGCAAAAAAACGCGGTTACTGGCGCAATTTCATCGAAGGTCTTTCTCGTGAAACCTCAATACGCACCTTGTGGAGGGTAGCTCGCAACATGCGTAACCGCTCATCTACCAACGAGAGTGAAGAATACTCCAACCGATGGATATTCGATTTCGCTAAAAAGGTCTGTCCAGACTCAGTTCCAGCCCAACATATTCTTCGAGAAACGTCTCCGAGCGGTGGACCTCTGGACAGACCATTCTCAATGCTGGAATTTTCTATGGCTCTTCTTTCATCGAACAACTCTTCACCCGGAAGCGATATGATTAAATTCGTTCTTCTAAAAAATCTTCCCGATATCGCGAAAAGACGCTTGCTAGACTTATTCAATACTCTACTAGAAAACAATATTGTGCCACCCGAATGGAGACAGGTCAAAGTGATAGCAATTCAAAAGCCTGGCAAACCAGCGTCTGATCATAACTCATACCGTCCGATTGCTATGCTCTCGTGCATTAGAAAATTGCTGGAGAAAATGATCCTTCGAAGACTCGATCAATGGATCGAGACAAATAATTTGCTATCAACTACACAATTTGGGTTTCGCAAGAGCAAAGGAACAAACGATTGTCTAGCGTTGCTTTCTACAGATATTCAACTGGCCTTTGCGCACAAGGAGCAACTGGCTTCAGTATTCTTGGATATTAAGGGAGCTTTTGATTCAGTTTCCATAGAAATTCTGTCAGACAATCTGAACAGATGTGGACTTCCTGGAATTTTGAATAACTTCTTGTACAATTTGTTGTCAGAAAAGCAAATGAACTTCACCCTTGGACAGCTGACAACTTCCAGAAATAGTTATATGGGTCTACCCCAAGGCTCATGTCTCAGCCCCCTTCTTTATAATTTTTATGTGAAAGATATTGACAGTTGTTTGGCAGAACAATGCACGCTAAGACAACTTGCAGATGATGGTGTGGTTTCCGTCAGAGGTCCCCATGCCGAAAACTTGCAAAGACCATTGCAAAATTCCCTAGATAACTTGTCTTCTTGGGCAAGGAACTTAGGGATAGAATTCTCGCCGCAGAAAACAGAAGTGGTAGTGTTTACTCGAAAGCGGTCCCCAGCCCAATTGCAACTTAAGCTTTTGGGGAGAAACATTACCCAATCATTGACCTTCAAGTACCTTGGTGTCTGGTTCGATTCAAAATGCACTTGGAATACCCACATTACGTATTTGAAGCAAAAATGTCAAAAAAGAGTCAACTTTCTCCGCTCGATTTGCGGCACGTGGTGGGGAGCTCATCCGGGAGATTTCATAACGCTTTATAAAACAACTATTCTATCTATTCTGGAGTATGGCTCTTTCTGCTTTCTCTCAGCAGCTAAAAGTCACCTTCTAAAATTGGAACGAATTCAATATCATTGTCTGCGTATAGCTCTCGGCTGTATGCACTCAACGCATAACATGAGTCTTGAGGTTCTAGCAGGAGTAACTCCTCTACAGAACCGATTCTGGGAACTTTCTCTCAGAATACTGGTGAAATGCGGTATCACGAACACACTTGTGATTGAAAACTTTGATAAAATGCTTCATCTAAATATACAATCTCGGTTTATGAGAATTTATCATCACTATATTTCATCAGATATTTGTCTTCCATCGTTTACTCCAGACCGTGCTCACTTCACCATCAGCAGTTCCTCAATTGAATACGATCTGTCGATGAAACAAGCAATACTTGGGATTTCAGATCAGCTTCGACCAACTTTCATTCCCCGTATTTTTAACCGAAAGTACCAAAAAGTCAATTGCATGAAAAGATACTTCACTGATGGGTCTAGCCTCAATGGATCCACTGGCTTCGGTGTTTTCAATGAAAATTCAAGCGCCTTCCGTAAACTGCAGGAACCTTGTTCCGTTTATGTTGCTGAGCTGGCAGCAATCGACTTCGCATTGGGGATGATCTCCAACAAGCCTGCAGACCATTACTTCATTTTCTCGGATAGTCTCAGTTTGCTTGAGGCTCTCCAGTCGATGAAAACTAGTAGGCACCCATCTTATTTCCTCACAAAAGTGAGACAGCAGATGAGTGCACTGATCGAAAGATCTTATAAGTTAACCTTTGTTTGGGTCCCCTCTCATTGCTCAATTCCTGGCAATGAGAAGGCGGACACTCTCGCAAAGGTGGGTGCCCAGGAAGGCGAATTGTTTGATAGACAGATTTCATACGATGAATTTTTCCAATTACTGCGTCAGAGTTCCCTCTTGAGTTGGCAAACCGATTGGGACACTGGAAGTCTTGGGCGGTGGTTATATTCAATTATTCCAAAGGTTTCTTCGAGAGCGTGGTTCAAAGGTTTGGACTTAAGTCGTGACTTCATTCGTGTAATGAGTAGACTTATGTCCAACCACTACTCGCTAGATGTGCATCTCCACAGAATAAATCTTGTTCAAAGCAACGTCTGTCGGTGTGGAAACGGTTACGATGACATCGATCACGCAGTTTGGCAATGTACGGATAATTACGCAGCCAGAGAGTACCTTTTGAATGCCCTTGAGGTCCAAGGAAGACAACCCTATGTTCCTGTTAGAGACGTGTTGGGAACTCGCGACATCTGCTATATGCAGTTGATCTATATGTTTGTGAAACGGTCTAGTATAAGTATTTAATGCTTTTGTGTTTTTCTTTTTCGTTATTAGTTTGTTTGTCTTGTCCCCCCATCTCACCGTCGCCCACCCTCGACAGCTAGTCGAACACCAGATGCTATCCCTGGTCATTATGCACAATGCTACAGTGCGTGCGGCAACCCTCGGTTGAGACAACGATACCTCATATCCATATCCCCAACCTGACCCGTCCCACAAAAATGTTGCCCTTTTAACCTCGAGTATTCGGTCGAATCCTACTAAACATAGAAATTAGTTGAAACTTTGTATAAACAAACCTTGAATTAGCGGCTCCGCAAAGCTTATGCGATTGAGCCTTACAAATAAATGAACTGGAAAAAAAAAAAAAAAACAGTTACTCGCGCTATATGCGTCTCAATTTGCGCCTTGCCTTAGGGTGGGTTTAGACTAGTGATATATTCATGTGAAGAAATCTGATGAGATTTATAGAAATCGCATCAACCGTTTACACTAGCGTGAACTTCTATAATGAATATATTCATATTTTCGGTGAATTTATTCACCTAAAGTAGAACTGCATCCAACTTTAGTGATTTCTCACCAGTGAGAAATTCACAAGCGTTTACATATGCTGAATTTATTCAAGTAATATATACCTCGAATAAGTGTATCATATTTATTCTCACCCGTTTACACCTATTTTCACGTGAATAAATCCATCTATACACTGAGAGAAATAATTAGTAAATATAACGAATTTTTTGGTAAATACTACCAATCTATAGTCATTTTCGACCGTACTAATAAACACATATGTCAAGCAGAACCATGATTCGGAAGCCCAATATCGGCTACATTTTCTCGCCGAAAATGCACGTATCAGAATTATATCCTTATTATACCTCCGTATTGCCTTATGGGAACAATGAAAATGGTTAATACGCGCTTTTCTCACCAGTTTTCAGATATGACAATACCCAGCAAACATTAAATCGCATAACAAGCGTATATATAACATCATATGCCCTAAAATTTGGTTGGCATATAATGCGCCTAACTGGCATATGCATGCAAAAGTGGAGGCCATATACATACATGGCAAATGCTTACCGAATTTGTTTGGATGAATATGCAACTTTGACCGGCTGTAATAGCAACTTTTACCATACTCATATACGATTTATTACAGACATAGAAAAAAAACAAATGGCGCAAAATACTTTCGTGAAATGTTTATTATAGCCTCACGAATCGCCATTTTTATATATGAGTATTTATGTTTGTAGAAATAATAATTGTTTGATTGACTTGTGTTGGGAGTGGAATATGAATGTTTAAAATGACACAGATTGATGTTTGGTGAAAACTGCTCCGATATGGGTTCGAACTCCGGTCGTCTGGATTATCATCCACCAGCTATCTCGCGCGGCTATCTGCAATTTAATTCAACAGCGGTTAAAACTTCCGAGTGCATCAGCATTTCATTGACATTTCAATATGATGTAATATGTCCTTTATTAGGATCTAATATGATTTACTGTTTCATGATTTTCTTCAGCATGCAACACGATTTTCTACAGTACTGAATCGATTTAAATTATACGCTTATACGACACACAAACTGCATCAGCGTAATATACGCATATGATGCGGATTAAATATATTTTACGACAATGTACATCATAAAATTGATGTTTATTATACCGATATGCGACTTAATTTGATAATGGTATATAAAATCGAGTTTATACATTTTATGCGATTTCAAATATACACGATACATACTTTGATTGATATTATATGCGATTATGATTTATTCGGATTTCTTGTAAGACTTGGCACGTGCAAAATTATACGATTTAATGTTTGCTGGGTATCCAAGCTTACTAATGTTATCGAGTAAAATATACTAATCTCTGGTAGGGATGCGGGTTTGTTGACAATATGTACAAAAAAATTGTACATTCTACTAATTTTGCATTACCAAATGTATTTAGTAGTTTTCGACCGAGGATTTTTCTAAGGGTAGCTATGGATCTCCCTAATGTAAACCCGCCATTAGTTTCGCACTGAGATGTGTCACGGGTTGGCACCCGGGTTCACCAATACAACTATACTGAACTGTCAAGTTCCGAGTATTGTTTTGGAAAATCTAAAAATAAAGACTATGAAAATGGAAAACCTGCTGCTTTTGCTTTTTTATTATTGGAATCGTAATCCAATTCGGATTCTGATTTTGAAGAGTATATTCGCGTAGACGGCATTAAGCTACGTGTGCTTTCATTGGGAGGCGAAAATAATGATGGATATTCAGGTGGAATAAACCAGCTTTCAAAATCAAAATTATGAATGAAAATTGACTTTAACGTATCGAATATTTATTTTATGTGATGAAATAAGAAGTTTTTTTTCGATATCGCAGAAACATATTGAACGAAAACTGTGTCTTATGATGATTTTATATTATAATAGTAATTATTTGTGGAACAAACAGGAAATGCATCGACAAATGTTAAAGTGAGTGTCAAAACTACATGTGTTTGGTAATCAAACAATATGAAGTAAAAATTTTCATTCAAACTTTTATATTTTTACACTGCACTTGGCCCTTCTGATCTGATGGAGAATAATTTACCTCCCAAGCACTAATATCACCACCAGACGTCGACACTGTACATTCGTCGTTGCAAATGTAAACAAATCAGACTATATAACGCACACCAACAAACCACCGCATTCGTGAAACTGAAAACGTTTTTTTTATTACAGAGTCAGTTTGGCACTGACTCAGTTTTAAAAACGAATTCGCTATAAAAAAAAATTGTGGTATTCGTTCGAAGGTGGAATATCGAAACTGTGGAAATGAATACTGAAATTTTGGAACTTTTGTTTAAAATGTCCTGTTATTTTAATATGCATATAATAGGCCGTATGAATAAAAAACTATTTACTTATTCTGCCCGTTTCAAAGTAAAGTAAACTTTCCTAGTATTTACTTGAATCCGTATGAATAAAAATTTACTTTACCAATTTTATTCTTTTGGACAAAATTCAATTTCATTCGTTTAGACAAAAAGTATATTCGCGATGACAAAGGAATAGTGTCAACGTCTGGTGGCGACTTTCAATTAGGGACCATAGTTTGGGTCCCAAACTCGTTAGTGTATCAGATTAGAAGACACGAAACCAGTTTTTAAATGTTAAAATTTGAATGAAAATTTTTACACCATGTTATTTAATTACTTAAAACACTTATTTCCGACTATTATTTAACCCTTTGTTTATACATTTCCAACATTGTAACTGAAACTTTTCATTATAATATAAAGTTGTCTTCAAAGATAATTTTTTCACTACCAAACTGTCAAAGATTTTTCCACTACCTGCAAAAAAAATTTTCATTTAAACAGAATGCTAATTTGGTACGGAAACGTTAATTTTTATTTATAATCTAAATTATAAAAACTGGTTCATTCCGCCTAGGAATCAATCAATTTTTTGACGCTCCCTTAAACTAGTAAACGAAGCTCAAAGCCATCAATGCGGATTGTTAACTAGTTTAACCTTAAGCGCAAGATAGCAGAATTAAACATAAATCGGATATGATAACAAAACGAATGAAAGTGTTTTCAGATCCAAAGTATGCTCATGAGCGCACTTGATAATTACGAAGTAAATACTTGATAAATGCTGTTTTATTCATACGAAATCAGCTGAACATCCATTTTCGAAAAGTAAATACTTAGTTGCTACTTTTATTCATGCCAAACGTAGTAAAGTATCTCAATCTCACTGATCGACTGTTCGATTGAAATAAAGTAAAGCTAAATTTTGTTTTTATTCATATGGCCTAATATTTCGAAAACATTCATTTCGACCTAGGTGATGCGGAGTCAATCAAATCTTTTTTCAAGTGCATTTTGCCTGAAAAACAAAATTATTGAAACTTTTTTCCCCATGCTGTCCGATCGAAGAAGCAAACGTTTTCGTGACTCGAATTTTGTTTATTTGCGTTCTAGGCCAAAACAGAACGAGAAGGGAAGTATCGAAATTTGAGGTAACTTTTATTCGAAATGAATTAATTCTTTGCCGGTTTCAATAGATATACTAAACTGCCACGATTTGAAGCGTTTTTTCCATTGAATCATCGATAAAAAAAATGAGATTGAGATGAGAAAAACTTAGTCGAAGTATATATTATGCATTGATCCGGATTTTTTGCCCCTTGAATGAACTCGTATAAATATATTGCAGTTTGTATAACTCGTATTTCTTAGTTGTTATAATGAAAGAAAAAAGTTTAAATAATATAATTCTAACGTTTGGAATCATGTAAAAACCTAACATTTGGCGAGAAGTAAAATTTAATTTTTTATTAAGTTTTTATGTTATTAAGTTTTTAAGCAATTAAGATTAGAACATCTCAATAAAATTGAACATTCATTTCTTTCTTTTTTTATAATACAGACAGGTATGGGAAATATCGTATTCAAATTCGTTCGACAACACTCATTCACAGATAAACCTCATCTGTTCAAGATTAGATCTAGCCGTTGGATTCCACAATTGGAAAAAATACTATTTGACTGTATTTCGAAACGGGTATAACTACCCAGCAAACATTAAATCGTATAATTTTGCACGTGCCAAGTCTTACAAGAAATCCGAATAAATCATAATCGCATATAATATCAAGCAAAGTATGTGTCATGTATATTTGAAATCGCATAAAATGCAAAAACTCGATTTTATATACCATTATCAAATTAAGTCGCAATTCGGTATAACAAACATCAATTTTATGATGTACATTGTCGTAAAATATATTTAATCCGCATCATATGCGTATATTACGCTGATGCAGTTTGTGTGTCGTATAAGCGTATAATTTAAATCGATTCAGTACTGTAGTAAATCGTGTTGCATGCTGAAGAAAATCATGAAACAGTAAATAATATTAGATCCTAATAAAGAACATATTACATCATATTGAAATGTCAATGAAATTCTGATGCACTCGAAAGTTTCAACCGCTGTTGAATTAATCTTCAGATAGCCGCGCGAGATAGCTGGTGGATGATAATCCAGACGACCAGAGTTTGAACCAAAATCGGAGCAGTTTTCACCAAACATTAATCTGTGCCATTTTAAACATTCATATTCCACGCCCAACACAAGTCAATCAAACAATTATTATTTCTACAAACATAAATATTCATATATAAAAATGGCGATTCGTGAGGCTATAATAAACATTTCACGAAAATATTTTACGCCATTTGTTTTTTTTTTCTATGTCTGTAATAAATCGTATATAAGTATGGAAAAAGTCGCTATTATAGCCGGTCAAAGTTGCATATTCATCCAAACAAATTCGGTAAGCATATGCCATGTATGTATATGGCCTCCATATTTGCATGCATATGCCAGTTAGGCGCATTATATGCCAACCAAATTTTAGGGCATATGATGTTGTATATACGCTTGTTATGCGATTTAATGTTTGCTGGGTAGGTTTAATAAATTCGAGATGTGATCTATCCGATTTTCTATTTGTGACTGACTTGACTGCCACTGCCACTGGTATTTTATACGATACCAATGGTCAGTGGTGAATATAGAACAATTCTCCTATTGGCAACCAGCGAGCGAGCGATCATTGTTGCGAAAGAGAAAGACTGTGTTGTCTTTAGTACAACAGTGTGGATCTCGTTAGGGTGACCAACTTGGCATAACTATTTTATTCCTTAACATCATCCTTCTATTCTCCGATTATATCTTACTATATTTGAGACAGAAAACAATCACGGTTTACGGAGCAAGAAATAGCATTGCGGCATTGCAAGACGCCAACAAAACGATCTAGTTTCGCAAACGGATAAGACTTCAGGCGCAATGTATCTGAATGAAGCCGTCTTATTGTGGTTCTACGGAAAACATTAGAAACACATACCGATATCAGATGCACTCTCAAGTAAAAAATGCAAGCTACTCCGCGAAACATCGTGCACGACGCCCGATTGTCGATTAAGAGCAAGTTATGGTTGGTTACGTAGCTTCAATGTTAGAAACGGGATCAGTAAGTTAACTGGCTCGGGAGAGAGAAAGAAGTTGTAAAGGCCTTGCCTTTAAAGTCTTTGGTTAGCTTTGGCTTCGTTTACCATGTCATGCCATTCGCTTTCATTAATACTATGACTCGAGGCATCTCACATTATTCACCGTGCAGAATAAAGGTCAATGTTTCGTCGATATATCGAATGACAGCAAAGAAATGAGTCCATTTTTGCGACAAGTCAGGCAAAAAAAGGCTTGCACGGAGCATGTTAATATTACTCAAAAATCATTCTGGAATAGAAAAAAAAACGCAATTTTAAATTTTAAAATGCTCTCTAATTTTTCTTTTTATTAGTTAAAATCTCTTATAACTAAATTATATTTTATAGTCTTATGATGAGCCTATTTCTCATAATGCGGAAAAATCTAATGTTCTTAAAAATTTGGACAATATATCAGCCATACAGCAAATCATCTATGTCGGCATTGGCAGAGTGTTAAATTCCATTTTTAGTTTATCGAACTGCTCTTGATAATCGGGGTGCTCTCGGATTAGCATTGTGACTGTGTTTCACACCCATTGCTGCCCCCAAGTCTTTCCGGCTCGGCGTAGAGCAATATGGGATATTGCGTTTCTCACAAACAGTGGGCAAGTGACACATGATTTCCACTTTTCTGCAGCGAAAATAAACATCCTGTAAAAATTGAGATGCGAATTAGATACTTCCGATTAGATATTTGATTTTATTAGACTTTTGACGTAGGACTACGTCTTTCATTTCTATACCGGGGTGTAAAACCAAAGTTTCGAAAATGAAAGCGTTACGCCGGAGACCGAGATTTTGAGCGTTAATAGCTCTTAAACAACTGAACAAAATGGTATGATAGACACTTCATTCGAAAGATAAAAGGTCTACGCGTCATATACTTGTTACTTTTTCATCCAAAAACTTGTTTCAATAGTCTTAAAATTGCTTTCAAAACAGGCTATTGAAATCACCAATCGGTATATAAGCGAGCGCTGCTCGTAAACCCCCTCAGTTATGATTGAACAGCGATTGGAGCATGTTGTCGCTGTGTTGTGAAGCTATTTTCGTTTATCATGAAAGCGCTAATGAACGGTGTCACCAAGAGCCTGTATGTGCACCTAAGGCCAGAAGGGAATCCATCAGGAGGAGAGTGATGCCACGGTTCCGCTTGAAACATCGGCCGCCACACACACATATACACGCGCGGAATTCTCGTTGCTGAAAAATAATCTGCCAGTTCCCCTGGGAATTGAAAAATACATTCATGCGAAAGAGTTTATTTTAATGTTTTCTATCCATATAACACTGCAACCAAATACATTTGGTTTTGTGATTTTTCAATCAATCGCAATTAATAGGAAAGCTTCTGAATATTTTTTTTCCCATCAGTGGAAAACTTTCGTATCCAATATTGGATGCTTAACATGAAAAACGTGAAACATCATCGCTAAAATCAAGTCATTTTCGAGCGATTATTTGCTTTCTACTCATATAATGCTGCGACCAAATACATTTCGTTTTGGATTTTTTCAATCAAGTGCGATCAACGTAAGACCATGTCTTTCGGCAATTTATTAGAGGTGCAACGAATCTTTAGGAATTCCCACTCTACGCGCACTGGCAAACAATGTTTACTCAACAATTTCTCAAACGAGAAATGGGTGTTGTGAGAAAAGATTAGCGAACGCGAAAACGACAAACGGGAGAAAGATATGTTTGGAGGTTGAAGGAAATTGGCAGAAAACTTCTTCATTCTATCATTCAAATAATGTGATTCATACCACTTCGTTTTACCAGAAAGAGTTTATATAATGCTCAAAGGAGGAATTGAGTCCTCCGAGGAAATTACCCAGCGCAAATTAGAGTCGACTATCGATTGCGGCATTCGTACACAAATAATTTTATAATGCAGTTTCACCAAAGTGATTTCTTCGGATATATTCACTACATCATGTCATGTATTTCATATTCTTCATTAAGAAATCCATATCCATGGCACCTATCGGTAACGAATTATTATCGAAACCACGATTTTCGCTAAATGCTCCTTTCAGTTCGGCCTGTAAAAAACTTTTCTGAACTCTAATCCATCAAATTGGGAGCCCTGAAAAGGGCCGTTGATTATATGCTAAGCTAATATAGCACGCTCTCCTCGGATACGATGGGCCAGCTGGATGTCCTTGGGCATGATGTGACGCGTTTTGCATGGATAACACACAAATTGGTATATTCGAATAAGCCTCCTGCAGCGTCATAACTGCGGAACTTTGGAAGCGCAAGTCGGTTTTGAAGTCCTGAGCAATTCCACGATCCAAATGCTGCAAAGGTAGCTGCGGATCACCAATTCGGTCGACTTCTGATAGCGACGAATTTCACGCAAAGTTCCCGGTCGATAGCGATGTGGCTTCTTCACCTATCTTGCTGCTGGTGCGCTTATCCGAGCTGCTTTCATGTGCCTTACCACCGAAAGACTAACGAGCTCGAGTCCTCACGGTGCAAGAGTAGAGTAAGAAATGAACGAAAGCAAGGGAAGTGTCATTTTATAAAACATAAAAGTATCGAATGTAAACCCCACCCTCTTTATTATATAAGCTTACTGTATACTCACGAATATAATAAGGGTGGGATTTAGATTCTATACTTTTATGGTTTATAAAATGACGCTTCCTTTGCTTTCGTTCATTTCTTACTCTACTCTCGCACCGTGAGGACTCGAGCTCGTTAGTCTTTCGGTGGTAAGGCATGAAAGCAGCTCGGATAAGCGCACCAGCAGCAGGATAGGTGAAGAAGCCACATCGCTATCGATCGGGAACTTTGCGTGAAATTCGTCGCTATCAGAAGTCGACCGAATTGGTGATCCGCAGCTACCTTTGCAGCATTTGGATCGTGGAATTGCTCAGGACTTCAAAACCGACTTGCGCTTCCAAAGTTCCGCAGTTATGACGCTGCAGGAGGCTTATTCGAAGATACCAATTTGTGTGTTATCCATGCAAAACGCGTCACATCATGCCCAAGGACATCCAGCTGGCCCATTGTATCCGAGGAGAGCGTGCTATATTAGCTTAGCATATAATCAACGGCCCTTTTCAGGGATCCCAATTTGATGGATTAGAGTTCAGAAAAGATTTTTACAGGACGAACTGAAAGGAGCATTTAGCGAAATTCGTGGTGTCGATGATAATTCGATACCGATAGGTGCCATGGATATGGATATCATAATGAAGAATATGAAATATATGACATGATGTAGTGAATATATCCCCATATCGAAGAAATCATTTTGATGAAACTGTTTACCGTTTGTCGTTTTTAATTGTTGGGGAAGGGCATTATTTTTGCTGTGTAAATTCCAAGAAAAAATCCATTCCTTCTTTAAGCGTGATTCATTCTGCTTCGGATCAACGGAACAGTATGATAATAATTTCATACAAAAGATAAAATGTCCAAGAGTTATATGATTGCTATTTATTGAGTCGAAAAATTGTTTCAATAGCTTAATGATAGCTTCGAAAACAGGTTATTGAAATCATTCGTATCCGTATGTAGCGCGCCCACTTGGAAGCCCATTAATCTTATTGGAATGTGAGATGGGGAAGCTCATACTTACGTCTATGCATTATGCTGTACACTTCAATTAGAGCCCCCGCACACTACAGACTTTTCTTCAGCCGACAGTTTGGTCGGATCGGCTACTGGTGCAAACACCGACCCAACGGAATCGGTGTAATGTGCGCACATGCATACCTCTCCGTACTGATTAAGAAGCCGACCGAAATTCGTCGCTATCAGAAGTCGACCGAATTGGTGATCCGCAAGCTACCTTTGCAGCATTTGGTTCGTTGAATTGCTCAGGATTTCAAAACCGACTTGCGCTTCCAAAGTTCCGCGGTTATGACGCTGCAGGAGTCCTATTCGAAGATACCAATTTGTGTGCTATCCATGCAAAACGCGTCACATCATGCCCAAGAACATCCAGCTGGCCCATCGTATCCGAGGAGAGCGTGCTATATTAGCTTAGCATATAATCAACGGTCCTTTTTAGGGCTCCCAATTTGATGGATTAGAGTTCAGAAAAGTTTTTTGCAGGCCAAACTGAAACGAGAATTTTCGTTTGGATGCCATACAGCATCGAGAAAATTCCGGAAAGATCTAATCGTTGCTGAAAAACAATCTGCCAGTTCCCTCGGAATTGAAAAATACATTCATGCGAAAGAGTTTATTTTAATGTTTTCTAACCATATAACACAGCGACCAAATACATTTGATTTCGTAATTTTTCAATCAAGTGTAATTAGCTGGAAAGCTTCGGAAGATTATTCTTTCCCATCAGTAGGATATTTTCGTATCTAATATTGTATGCGCGCGCAACGGAAATTGTTTCGTATCGCGAAAATTATATAATTTTCAATCGATATTGCTCAGTCGCCGAAATTTTCATACTCAGAGAGTTTATTCTCCTCTAGTTTGCCTTCCAAATTGCCATCGTAAACCACACCTTCTCTCGATTCAATCACGCATGAAAAGCATACTTAAATGATATTCTGGTGGTGAAACCCATTCATTTTTCGTGAGGCGTCGTACACAAATTACGTAACGCGATAAGGGGGGAGGGGGTAGATGTTGCGTTACTTTCTGTTTATTAGAGATAGGAAATTGCGTTACGTAAGGGGGGGAGGGGGTTCAAGATCCGAATTTTTAGCGTTACGTAATTTGTGCACGACGCCTGAGGACATCGACAAGACAACATCGTTACTGAACGAGCTGAACGGCGAGGGATCGAGGGATTCATTACCTGGCCTGACCTGACCTGAAATGCAATCAGTTTGTTTTAACTGTGAGGGAGCGCAGAAAAGCCGATCGATCAGAAGGAAAAGAGAAGGTGACCAAGAGAGCATCGAAATACGGTTCCTCGGGAAGACATTGAAGCAGCCGCCACACACACACACACATACACGCGCGCAACTCTTTTCGTTTGCTGGTTATTCAATCAAGTGCAGTTAACAGGAAAGCTTCTGAAGATTATTCTTCAGAACAAGGTTTTTTGTATCCAATATTGAATGCATATAACCTTGAGCCTCCAACGTAATGCTCTCGTTTTTGAAGCCACCCAAATATTTATTTATTCATTCATTCAGGATGGATTTAGATTCAACTTCAAACAAATGATCCCTAAATCAACGATAGTCCTACGTCACCCTTGCGGTTATACCATAGATATAACCCACTTCCTGTTTTTTGTAAAATGCAACCTCCATTTCAACACACAATATACACATTGCTTACTCTGTTTCATTATTCCGCAGACGGACTTGAACTTCCTTTAATCCATTACGTAAATAAGATTTGTGTTTTGAGACTGAAATGAATTAATATAGATAAGCCTGCGGAAATAACATTGAAATATCCATCTAAACCTTGTTTTGATAAGTTTATGAATATTCTTGGTTAATTTCTTCGGCGCCATGGGCTGAGCGATTGCATTCGTATTTTTAAGATAGTTGTGTCGATTTCGGCATCTGGTTTCTCTATCTTTATCTTTCCCATTATTATCTCGAAATCAATGGATAGTTTTGTTGGCAAACGCCTTGCAATGCCGCAATGCTGTTTTTTGCTTCTCGATTCCGTAAACTGTCGACCGTTTCGTCACTTGTAGAACACTCTCACCACAATTTATCAAAATGTTATTCTAAATATTCTGCTTGCATATATTTTTCACCAAAATCTCACATTCTGTTTTTCGTTTGTGCTGTGTTTGTTGATATTCGCGTTGACGGCACTGTGCTTCGTTTCACGATTTCGGGAGCGTCAAAGATAGCAATTAATTTTCAGGCGGAATGAACACGTTTTCAAAATTAAAATTATGAATGAAAATTAACTAATTGGTATCAAATTTGTATTCTATTTAAATGAAAAACACTTTTTTTACAGGTGGTAAAAAAATCTCATGCGAAAATT
Source organism: Toxorhynchites rutilus septentrionalis (assembly GCF_029784135.1). Classification (NCBI taxonomy): domain Eukaryota; kingdom Metazoa; phylum Arthropoda; class Insecta; order Diptera; family Culicidae; genus Toxorhynchites; species Toxorhynchites rutilus. Next base: position 131,980,769 of record NC_073746.1, read on the forward strand.
GTGTTTGGAGACAAATTGATACTATATATATTGAGAAGTTTCAGTCAAAATATCAGAAATGTATAGACAAACTGTAAGTAATTAAATAATATAATGTAGAAATTTTCATTCAAATTTTATTATTTTGAAACTGGCTTCGTGCCTTCTAATCTTATATTTTTTAAATCACAGCATTGACAGCATATTTTTGTTTTGGTAAATACACAGCATTTCCCTTCGGACATGAGATAAATGTCAAACCGGCTATCATTCAGCGGGGTTGTTTACTGGGCAATGTTTTGGATAGAATCGATCGCTATATTCCTCTTGTGCTGGTAATGATTGTTCGATAAGCACGATTTTGCGAAAATACTCATTCAACAGCGGCAGTAGTTGTGTTGGTTTTTGTTTTTGGTATTCAAAATAGGTAACCTCGGTACCAAATGCATTCACTGATGGAATATTTGAAAAGTCCTGAGTTGGTGGTCCGAGTTCAGGAATTTTTTGGCATCGAGTATTTGCGCAAGGATCAAGGCAAAATCGATTCGACGACAAACAACGGTAATCTTCCGTCTTCTGCAGCGAAAAAGCGAACAATCAATGAGGATGTTGCTAGAAGTAGTGAAAGCGATAGCAATGATAGTTCCGATAGGAAATCGGACGACATCAGTAATAATGGCAAGCCTTATCGAGTGACCAAGAAATTTTGGTACTACTTATTCATCATCGGAACGGAGCTCGGTGATGAGATCTTTTATGCAACTTTCATCCCGTTTTGGTTTTGGAACATTGATAGTGCCGTGGGTCGGCGAGTAGTTATGGTTTGGTCGGCAGTCATGTATGTTGGTACGGATGTGGCGCTAAAATATCGAAAATAGATGAATGTTATAATATTTCCATACGCATGTCACAGGTCAGAGCCTGAAGGATGTGATTAGATGGCCCCGTCCAGGTTACCCAGCCAGTAGATTGCAGAAGAAATGGTCCCTCGAATATGGGATGCCTTCGACCCATGCGATGGTCTCGGTGGCAATTCCTTTCTCCGTTCTCATTTACACTTACGATAGGTTGTTGGCGAAATGTTTTTTTAAAGCGGGTGTACGACTGATCTGATTCTTCGTGTTTCAGATACGTTTATTCCTTACCAGCTGGTTTGGCATTCGCTCTGATCTGGTGTGCGGTCATCTGCGTTAGCAGAGTTTATTTGGGAATGCACAGCGTATTGGTAATTTGTAATAGTTGCCATCTTATTTTACTCGGTTTTGTAAGATTTATTCCTCGTTTTAGGATATCATTGCAGGTTTAGCGCTAGTTGTATCATTGATGATACCGCTTATCCCTATTGTGGATACATTAGACTATGTAATTGTAACGGGTCGCTGGTCGCCAATATTTGTGTTATTTTTCTCCATTATGCTGATAGTGTTTTATCCAGATTCAGGGGTTTGGACACCAACGAGGTGAGTTCTAACGGTTCATATATTAAAAATTAAACGGAAATTGTGTCTGCAATGAATTTAAATTACAATGAAGAGCATCAGTAAAAGTAACGGAAAATCTATAGACAAATTGTTAAATAAGAGTCAAGAATACATGTTTTAAGCAATTAAAGAACATAATATAAAAATTTTCATTCAAATTTCTACATTTTAAAACTGCCTTGGTGCTTTCTAATCTGATAGAGATTAGACTTCCGAGTTTGGGGCCCAAAATCATGGCCCTAAACTTGAAAGTCGACACTGTACATCGGTAAACGTGGATGGACTAGATATGGGCAAAACAGTTCACTTTGATGAACGGTTCAGTCACTAGCCGCTCATCTAAGTGAACCATTTCTTTTGAACCGTTCTTTCGCTCTTTCCTTCAGCGGTATTCAGAATGTTAGCTGGAGTGCTCCCGTGGCCCAGTGGATAGTGTCACACCCACTATGCCGTGGGTTCGAGTTCGATTCCCATTCTGGTCGGGAGAATTCAAAGTCAACGAAATTTCCTCCGACTTGCACTGTGGTCCCGCGTATTCTAGAGTTTGCCACTCCAGAATGCATTCTAGGGGTGTTATTTGGCACAGAAATCTACGTGGAGACAACGAAGTTCCTCTGGGAACGTTAGTGCTATTTAAGATGAAGAAGAATGTTAGCTGGAACCCAGCATCAATAGACAGTTATTCATTGATATCGTTGGATTGGATAGGAGATTTTTTGATTCGTATGGGATTTATATTTTTGAAATTTAGTGGGGAAAGATAAGGTGCTTCTTCTTTAAAAGTCGCAAACTGTATGTAAGAATATGTTTATCGGCCGACAATAGTATATGTGATAATCTAATCCGAACAAAATTGAAAGCACCGCAAAAACTTTTTCCTCAACTTACCTTCACTAGAAGGTTTTATATTACCTAATTCGCCTCAGCCTCCCAAGATTTTTTTCTGATAATCAGGAAGTATATGAACGTTACGTGGAATTGAAAAATATATTAAATTGAACATATTTAGCTTTGCCTTTTAAACTACAAAAATCTAATATAATTTTTAATCGAAAATCGAGTATACATCAACAAAATAAAACATAGCAGTGAAACGTTGTGGGTGTAAAGACATGGGTCATTTAAGCAACTTTGTTTACTTGAAATATTCAAAAAGAGTTAGACTACTTTTTGGAAAAAGACAGTTCTTTTTCTTAATTTTTTACAAAAATTTATAATTTAAAAACTATGATACCTACAAAATTATTATCAAAGGATGAAATGTAGGAAATTGTTTAAATTAAAGGGTAATTTAAATCTAATTTTTTTCAGAATTTCAAAAGCATATGTTTTCGAGAAAAATGAATTTTAATTCTCAAAATAATTTTTTCCAATAAATTCTTTGATAATTTTTAATGAAAACCAAAATAATTTCCTACATTCCATTCTTTGACTAAAATTTTCAGGTCTGATACATTTTTTTTGTAGGTTTTTTTTTAATTTTGAGTTTTTTCACCTTTTTTCGGAAAATCTTAACTTAAAAACTATAAGATCTAAAAAAAAGTTGGTCAGAGAATGAAATGTAGGAAATTACTTAGGTTTTCATCAAATAATGATCAAATAATTCTTTGGAAAAAAAATTCATTGAAAAAAAAATTTAAAAATTCATTTTTCTCGAAAACATATGCTTTTGAAATTCTAAAAAAAATAGATATAAATAGCCCTCAAAATTTCCAACAAGTTTTCCATACATCGGACGATAGGTACATTTTTTCGCAAAGTTTTTCGAACAACAACTTTTTCATTTTTTCTATCTTTGAAAAAATACTATTAATGTTTAATTCGTAACACTTTTATGTATAAACTAGCTGTACCCTGCCTCGCTTTGCTGTGACACATTGTGGTTGCATGGTTGAGTTGAATTTATCATTTTTTTTATTATCAAACCTAGATTTGTTTGGTTGTTTTGTATATTGTATCATAGTTTGAGCTCAATCGTTTCCGTACTTTTCGAGTTTTTAACGCGCATACAAACGAACAGAACGTTTATATATATAGAGATAGATGAGGGAAATCGATAAATTTTTAATCACTTCGAAACAAAATTTCAGTTCATGATTTTGTCAAACACGTGGAAAAAAAATGTTTCCTTCATATAGAACATATATTCATTAATGAATAGTCAATTTTCATTAGAAGCTCAATTTCAGAAACGTACTCTGGTCATATATAAAATCATTTTTCTTCCAATTTTCCAATTTTTTATGCCGTAACAACACTTCTTGAAGTGGATTGTATATTGTGTACAACTTTGAGCTCAATCGGTTCAGCACTTATCGAGTTTTTGACGCATACACAAACGAACAGAACATTTTTATATATATAGAGATTATCGCAATTTTCATGCTCTGCTAACTTTTCTCTATTTAGAAACATGTCAAGAACATGTCAAACGTGAGAATTTACATACAAAAATGTTACGAGCAAAATATAATTTTTTTCAGGAGTCTTCATACAAAAATGACTTATATTCCAAAAACTATAAAAAATAGAAAGCTAAAACTTTGTCGAATACACTATATCGCTATCTTGACTTTAAACATAATAAGGGATAGTTGTGTTTTTTTCGAAGAAAACATAAAAAGTTGTTGTTCGAAAAACTTTTTTATTTCTATATATATAAAAATCTCGTGTCACGGTGTTTGTTACCGAACTCCTCCGAAACGGCTCGACCGATTTTGATGAAATTATGCACAAAAAAATTGGTAAGCATGAGAATAGATTGTAAACTATATACGATACCGCTAGGATACCGATTACTAAATATTTAATACCGATTAGAGTGCTTCTATGCAGAAATTTTTTTTAATTTTTTTTTCTTAAATTTTGCTTCAAACAATACATATAACCAGAAATTTAAACCCCATACCCTATTTTCAATCGCGATTTTAGTAGTTTTGTATAAACAATATTCAAAAAATTTAACCGTTGGTCGTTTTTCAAACAGAACGAATTTATTTATGTTGTTAAATAACAGATGGCGCTAGATCGAACTTTCATCCACACATTCGCAAGTAACTTCACTTCGTCAAAAGGCAGGCATATCGCCCGCGAGCTGGAAGTATTTTTGAATGAGCACAACGAATTATTGAAATACTTCAAATCACACTTGCTCGGTTTACAAAATGGCAATCACGTTATTGTCACCAATTCTGATAAAACATCTGCTGGAGAACACGTGTCTAAATTCAGTGCGCAAGCGTTACTAAAATCATAGAAAGTGTCTGCACAATGACGCGAGAAATTGTGATTCGAAGAATAATCTTGAATCCATCGTTAACGCACATCTTTCATACGACTTTCTCCATGTTCTTCTTCAATAGCACTAACGTTCTCAACGTTCGCCTTCTCATCGTAGTATTACTTGCATCATTTTTAGTAGTACTTAGTTGAGATTCCTCTACCAAACAACAAGCCTTGAATTTATTCTGAGTGGCAAGCTCTAGAATGTGTGTGACCACAATGCAAGTCAGAAGAAATATCTTTGACGAAAAATGCCCGACCGTCTTGAAAGAACAAGATGAACAAGAAACACTAGACAACATGTTACTGCTACAGGTACTCCATTCATTATGAACATCATTACTCATTTTGAAATAATATTTATGAATAGCTATATCAGACGAATAAAATGAAGGAGTGCGCTCAATGGATTTTAAGTATGGCGTATGATGTCATTATATGATGTCGTGAGCTGTACCAACAAATCATGATCGACATGTAAGCGAAGGTAGAGAGGGAACGACTGCGATTCCTACGATCTAATCAACATAAGTGGCTTGATGAAGAATACATTCACTTGAAAAACGCTATCGTGAGCAACGACGTAACAGCGTCAGAGTCAATTGCTATCCGTACGGATTGCAATTTTGCATTCTGAAATCCGTTCGACTCAAGTCCAATAAAGTTATGCCAATGTGTCAACCTTGCGATGCAATTCGACATAGATAACATTGAGCTCTGTGTTCCATTTCTGTGGAGCAAATATGCAAAATGGATATTAGGATGGAAAAAACGCTTTTAAAACAAAAATTTCAAATTAAAATTAGCTCTGTATCAGCTCCATTGAAGTTGCCTGGCGTATCTTTGGTTTCCCAATTCATGAACATGACCCAGCAGCTATAAATTTAGCCGTTCATCTTGAAAATGACAAGGGCGTATTTTCCATCAACGAGACAGAATTTGAACCCCAATGTTCAAGAATTATTTTTTTCCCAACTTCCATTTTGCGGGAAATCGAGTATTGGCCGAAGCCTGCACTTTTTCTTGCAATTACAAACATACTGTGAACTGAAGGTCACTTCAGTAAGCTAATATACGGCATTAATAAATGAATTAATTTTACATTTCGGGACTAACAAGCACAGAGGAATGAAAGCTTCCAAGTATAAAGCTGAATTGATCCACCTATGGTGAGATGTGACCGTTCTTCTTTCATGTAGTTTTAATTTATTACCGGCCGACTTTTTTTTCAAACGAATGCTGTTGCTTTCATTTAGATTGTTGTCCGTGGAAAAATGGTAATGCTCAACAAGTATTTGTTTCCGATTATCCATTTCCCGAAAAAATCGAACATTTTTCAAAATCTGCAAAGTACAAATAGGCTGCGAAAAATTAATGGTTAGAGGGTTGGGAGGTTATTATCCTGTTGAATAGAATCATCATTTAGGTTTTCTTCATCGATGAGATCACCCACCCAATCCGGCGGGAGAATATTCACCCAGCAATCTCATTAGAACCATTCTTCCACGCACTGATTTCCTCCAACTCCTCCACACACAAAATTCTACGGACTGCCATCACCTAAGGTTATCACGGACAGAAATGCAATTTTTCGATAATATTTGCTGAGTTAATTGATACTAACAAATATTCACAATTGAAATTTCTGAAAAAATTGAAAAAAACCTTCCGTCTTCCAAAGTAAACAAACTAGAATGCGCTGCGGAGGTCAGATGTATTGGTATTGATTCAGCAGAACAGAAATGTCCGTTATGGTTAACGTTCCTTTTTTTGAACACTCAATTTCCCCGGCTGTTATGTATGTTCTTCTATCGCAGTTATACTGTAGAAAAGTTCACGTATTTTTGTATTTTATCGGTTTTTTTTTATTGAAATTGAAAACACCTCCCAAACATACTTGCTTTAAATCAAATTTACTGCCCAATAAAGTTATGCAAAATTGAACGAAATTGATGGTAATGGTAGCTAATAAATTAAACTTCCTTTTGGTGCAAAAACATTATCATTTGGTTGCTTTCCAGAGGCATTAAAAATTATCAAAGTTCGATTCTTCGAACGCTTGGCACAAAATGGGTTAATGAAATACATTAAACATATAAACATCCGTTCAAATCGTTTCATTCGTTCTTCTTTATAGATCACATTCGATTAATTTCATAGATCGTTAAAACATTCAAACACACTTACTTAATACATCAGTTATGTTTTATTTAACACCCAACATATTCGTTAGGAACAATTTATATGGCAGAACAACGTTTGCCGGGTTATATATATATATATATATATATATATTTTTTTTTTTTTTTTTTTGGGAATTTAAAAAAAAATACGTTTTTGAGAAAAATGAATTTTAATTTTTTAAATAGCTTTTTTGTCAGCGAATTTTTCTTTCTAAAAAAATTTTGGTTTTTTTTTGTGAAAATTTCAATAATTTTCTACATTTCATCCTTTGACAAGAATTTTGTAGGTGTCATAGTTTTTAAGTTATGATTTTTTGTAAAAAATTAAGAAAAAAAATGGGTTTTTCCAAAAAGTTGTCTAATTCTTTTTCGAATATTTCAAGTATGCAAAGTTGCTTAAATGACCCATGTCTATACACCCACAACGTTTCACTGCTATCTGAGATGGTGCTGCTAACGGCCAGTCGAGTTGGCAGGAAATTCGTCGATTATGCAACAGGACCCTGGTGTCCCAGACACGACCGCGTAGGACAACGAAATTTTCAAGGGCGAGAAACAAACATAGTGATTCAAGAATAAACTCTTTATTGCAAACATTTGGTAGCACTGACAAGGGCCAATGAATGAATGCTTTCCCTGAGTAAGCAATTTGCGACCACTGTCACTTGCGAGAACTGCCAAACTCTGAAGCTGGTGTAAATCAAGGCGCTTAACATACTGCCAGGTGGGTCAAAATGTGAAAACCCCTCTACAGCCATGAACTTACAGGATGACATTAACACACTTCTAAAATAAAAAATAATGAATGAAAATTTACTTTTCTATTTCGAATATATATTCTATGCAATACAGTGTTACGTAATATTGAACTGCAATTTTGTCTGATGATGATTTTCCATTATAATGGCGAGTTTTTGTAAATGTTGTGTGTTGTGAAATGTGTAAATGTGTGTTGTGAAATGTATAGCCAAAAAAATCTCCATTCAAATTTGAAGATTGCAAAACTGTCTTCTTTAAATTTTCCCGAATTTGACGATTTTTTCGAGTTAAATATGATTTACGAATGGGCGCACCTTGTTACGTAGATCTGCCTTGAGCTCACATTCCATAGTGAATGCAAATGATGACAACACCATATTTTGTTTACCAATACAAATATACTTTGCCTACTGCTCCACCTCAAATGTACCTCATTGGACTTGGACAAGACGTGGTTTCAACAGTACGGCGCCACAAGCCACACAGCGAATTTAACAGTCGATTTATTTAAAAACCAAGTATGGCGAGCGTGTTATCTCACGAAATGCGGGTCACGTCAAGTCTATGGTCTATGCCAACAAGCCAGCGAAGATTGATGAACTTCGTACGAATATCGAACGTGAAATTGCAGCAGTATCGAATTTATGCTTGAAAACTGTCGAAAGTTGGGTTCAGCGTCTGGACTTCTACAAGCGTGCCAGTGATGGCCATGCAAAAGAAATCGAGTTCCATACATAATGTCATCAAATGTACTTTCACACGAATAAAGAATTTCATTGATATCCAAAACCGTTTTTGTTTTATTGAAAAGCGCTCTTATTGAAAAACTCTTTATAACATTGAACCTTTTAGCTTGTTAAATACATAATTGTATTCGTTTTCCAGGGGAGACACAGCCCTAACGGTGAGCGTTTGCGCGGGGATCGAAGTCGGCGCATGGCTACACTACATGTTGGGTGACTTCAGCTCACCTCCGAGTCCACCGCCATACGAAATCATCTGGCCATCATATGCGATGCTGGGAATGCTGTTACTTCGTACCGTGCTTGGACTGTGCTGCATTGTGGCCACCCGAGCCTTTGGAAAATCGATTTCCTATGCGTTCGTGTGCTTTTTGCTTGGCCGTAACAAAAACGAGTTGCGCCAGTCGGAAGATACGTTGGAGAACAAGAACAAAATCATCGTTGAGTTGAGCTATAAGTTTTTCACCTGTGCAATGATCGGATTTAACACACAATTCTTGCTGCCAAATGTGTTCAAGCTCCTACGGATCGGGCGACCGGATTTTTATACGGAAATTTGAAGATGAAGACGAGTGAGAGTAGAATAATATTGTTGACATTCCAGCCGGCAATGATTTAAGTTGTTAATACAAATAGGTAAATTTGTAGATCTATAACATATCTTATGGAAATCAACGAATTAGGTCCGATTAGAACAATTTTCCTTATATGAACATTTTCATAGTTATTTCAACGAACTTAAGACTTTAGTATCATGGTTTGATTACAACCCACAAAATTATATTATTTGAATTCAAATAATGAGATCTGAAAATGTTTCCCATTAAAATTTGTTTCTATGTTTTAACTAGATTTAACCTGAAAATAGCATAAATCACAATCGTCACGTTTGATCACTCCCTCTCAGTAATATGCAAATTGATAGCACATAGGTTGTGTTTTAAGAACCAAGAAAATCTAAACTCAGTTGAGAACAATTACTACACTATTCTACTTGAATTAATATTACAAGTTAAATCCAGCCCTGTTTCCAACTCAATACTAAATAACATTAAAAATTACAAATCGCTCATTCCAATGCCACGACCTGGCCAACAATTTGGTTCATGATACGAATGATGGAACAAATTGTGTCCCAAACTAATTGACTAATTGAAATATCAATTTACACGAACATACAGAACATCAACTCCTCTCTAGTCCATAAAGTTTTAAGTAGAATGCCTAGGAAACACTAACATAACAATATCCTTATAGTATAAAACAGATTCGCTAAGGCAGTAATTTATTGGGCCTCGGCCGTTGCACAAATCATTTTTGTACGAGCGATATTTAAACACTTTTGAATACAATTTGTACCACGAACACAGAGTTTGTTTTCATCAGTCATCTTCCAAATTTCCCTTGAATTCTACGTTTATAAGGTCTTCTTCAGCCTTCTTCGTGTGGAAAGAACAGCAACCTGATCGTCAGGCACAGAAGCACCTTTTTTGGGGAATGGGAGTTGGAGATATTGTTTACGTCATCGACTACCCACTTGGTGGGAGACGTAAAGTACCCAGTCTCCTGTCAGTCATCGCCATCCTGCGTCAATAGGTCTCGTCATCCATTGTGGCCACGACGTCGCACTTCACCGGGAAGATGTTTCTCATCAGCACCTTCAGCGGCTAATTCTAGTTGAATGTATGCTTCTCAGACAAGGCCGGCCTCGACTAACGCTTCTGCATAAGAATGTCCATTACGTATTCACCGTTTGGTCGATTGCTCCAACCTCTGGCCCAAGATGCGGAAAGATGAGACCACCTTGCTCTAGGTTTATGCTGCAATTTACAACCGCGCAGCACCGTCGGGCGGCCGGAACCGTGCTTCCGTTTGACACTCTCGCCTTTTTCCAGAAGGCAGAGGATATTGTGAATGCCGGATCGGCTATATGCGTTCAACTCCCCATACTAAGCGTAAAGGCACGTCCACATTATGCCGAATTATGCCGATCGGCCTGTACCAGGCGGCATATTCGGTTCGTTATGTAATGTGGACGCCCCATCGGGTGCACGAAGCCGAAGTCCCATCGGATGCACGAAGCCGTTACGAACACACGAAGCACAATGTCGTCAACGCTAATTTATTTCGTTTTGTTTTGGTTCGACTTTCTCGAACCGGACCCACTTGTTTCGGGTTAGATTCGGTTTGATACGAGTTGGTTTTCGGCATGTCGGCAGGCCCGGGCGGTACGTCCACATTTAGTCGGCTTTACGGGGGGCCAAAACCGATTTGCGTAATGTGGACGCGTCTTAAGAACACACTGGACGGCTCACCCGCGCGGATTTTGCAAAGACAGACCGCCGCGGGACCTCGATAATGAAATGTGAATGCGAGAAAACATACACGGCGGGGGGGGGGGTGTATGGTTCCAAAATCACTGTTGTACGGTTCCTCGTTCGTTGCGGTTTTGTGAGAGTATTGGTATTTATGCGCTTTTGAAAGGTGTAAATAAAGCAAGCCAATAAATGTACTATCAGGTGAACCAACACTCTGCGGTCATGTAGCTGCGAATATTCGAATTCCATCCAAATAGTCGAGAAATGCAATATTTTAGACGTTTGTGATCAACTTCTCTCTCCCTCTCGTTCAGGTAAACATCCCTTCTTCCGTTTTCCACAATTCTGTCTTTATATACCACCCCCCTAATCGGCTTACTGTTCCAACAGTTGTACCTTGTACCATATACTCGTCTTGCATCCGTCTATAAAAATATAATAATGGCAGATAGTGAAACCGTCGAAATCAGCTGAGCGTGTTTTACATGAAGCTCCTGCTACGACTTGTCATTATGAAAATCGCGCGGTAGAGCCGTCTAGTGTGTTTCCACGCTAGTGATAAGCCTTCCTTTTTAGAGTCGGTGTAACCTCGGTATCCGTCTATGATTTCGGAGGAAATTGGATCACAGGTAATTGCTTGTCTGTATCTGAACCACGAGCGCAAGAGGATTTGTATCGGTTGTTGGTGAATGGTCTTGACATCCTCTAGTTTGTAGTATCGCACGCAACCCGATATTCTGGACATTATCACTAGAAACGCTTGTAGTTCAGATTGTTGCCAAACAAAAAAGAAATTTTTTTGTGTTAACTTTTCTAAAGGTTAGAAGCAAAACTGTATATAAATTTTTCCATGTGATTCGCTAGACCTAAAAAATGAGTGGGTTATATCTATGATATAACCGCAAGGTTGACGTGGAACTACCTTAGCTTAGCAATCATTCGTTTGTATTGATTAAATTCTTGATTGAATGAAACCGTTTCCAAATTCAATTGAGTTCAATATATTTGCTCTGTGAGTGAAAAAAATGAACAAATGCCGTGTAAAGTCAATTCATTTATTGTGATTGATTGTTCTTCGTTACAAGTAAATTTAATGACGGACCTTTTACGTTTGGTATGATGACTAGAACAAAATATATGTACGGAAGAATTATCAAACGTTTGATGAACCAGCCTACACGATTTTCCCAGGTTCCTAAGTTTAGAAGATCATGTTAGGACAGACATATTCCACTCTGCACAAAGGCAAGCGAGGACAAAAGTACTCGCAGTTTGCATTTATTTGCAGAGCCGATTTCCCCAGAAACCTCGGTTTTGAAGTCTGTGTTAGGGAAACACATTTCAATCGGAACAAAAATATCCCCGATTTGTATGAATTCGCAATGCCGATTTCCCCACGCTTCATGGATTTGAAGTCTGTGTTAGGGAAACACATTCCAGTCGGAACAAAAATACCCCCGACTTGCATGAATTTGAAATACCGATTTCTCCAGGCACCTCGGTTTAGAAATCTCTATTAGGGAACACATTTCGGTGGGAACAAAAGCTCCCCCTACTTTCGTGTGTTCTTCTTCTTCTTTTTGGCTTTCTTCTTCTTCTTCAATGGCACTAACGTTCCTAGAGGAACTTCGCCGTCTCAACGTAGTATTACTTGCGTCATTTTTATTAGTACTTAGTTGAGATTTCTATGCCAAATAACACGCCTTGAATGCATTCTGAGTGGCAAGCTCTAGAATACGCGTGATCACAGTGCAAGTCGGAGGAAATTTCTTTGACGAAAAATTCCCCCGACCAGAACGGGAATCGAACCCGAACACCCGGCATGTTAGTTATGACGCTAACCACTCGGCCACGGGAGCACTTTTTTTTTCTTTTTGGCTTTAAGAGGGTTTAAACTTTTCAGTTCACTCGCCTCTAGGCTCTTTCGTGTGTTTGCAATGCCGATTTCGTTGCTTGGTTTTAAAGTCTGTGTTAGGGAACATTTTTCGATGAGAACAAAAGTCCCCCTACTTTCATGTATTTGCAATGCCGATTTCCCCAAGGCTGCTTGGTTTTGATGGCTGTGTTAGGGAAACCGTAAATCGAGCCAATCAAAACTATGCAGTTAGGGCGTTTAGATAACGCCTAATATTTTACAGTTATTCAATTGTTTATCTAATGAAAAACAACATTTTGTTAGTTGCGATAGATGCGTAGAAATATTCCCTATCAAGTGATGCAAACATCTCTCCTATCCAGTACGAAATGTTCGAGCTATAAGCATTCGAAATCTTTCATTTTTTCGTGCATGTTTTTGTCCTTTTACCCTCCATATATTCCGGTTAGACGTAGTCCCACGTCAAAACGATCTCACTCTCATTTTCGAAAATTCAGAGTCCCATAACTGCTTCTCGTTTGTATAATATTATACTAGTAAATTTTGTATCCAAGCAAATCTAGTGATGTGAAATTGCTACTTTTCTTGATTTAAAACTACCCTTACCTTCTCAAATCTTGTTTTTCAACCCTTCACAATTGACAAATTTACGTTGGATTTACAACCAGTGAAATGAGTGAGTGAAATGATGATGTTTTGTTTTTTTAGTATGCAATTCGTTCAAATTTTTAGAAAAAAATAGAATTTGTCTTCAAATTTCCCGGTTTCACGTATCTATTTATTTTTTTTTGTATTTTCCTTCAACCAATCAGAGCGAAGCACGGGATCACTTGTGAAAGAGCGAAAAAAGATAGAATTTCCCAAGCAGACCATAGAGGGGGCGGTTCCGGACCAGCTATCTGTCGAACTCGGAACAGCTGCCGGTTGGTCAGTTCTGTCTAGTTGCCATAACTATATGAAAATATACTTTCACATAATGTACCCACGGTACACCCTCCAAATTATTTTCATGACGTAGAATAACAGAAAAACATAAATTGTTGTAAAATGTGTAACATCTCCGTACTACACCAACCAAAGTTTAGGCCATCTACACACTACGCAACCTAAGTTGGAAAGCAACAAAACAAATATCGCAAAAAAGTTAAGAGCATGTGTAATCAAATGGAAGCATACACACTAGGCAACTGGCAACTAAAGTCGGACCAACTTTTTCGATTCAACTCAGCATGTCGAGTCGCGCGCGATATGTGTGCAACCTTTTCGTTCAATTGTTGCGGATGTTTTGATTTCTGCATCGTTAAGTTCCATTATTTATCAGTGGTTAAACCAAACGTTTGTAAGTAAATGATACAGAATTTCGCAAAAACGCGATTCTGAAATCAGCAGGCGTTCAATGAAAATGAAATTATTGGCAATGATTTTTAGTTCGCCTCGAAGGCATTGAGCTTCGTGTGCTATTATTGGGAGGTAAAATGATAATCAAATGTAATAGACCCCTTTATTCCGCGCGGCGAATGAGGTGAGATGGCTCAAGTCACTGCATTCCCGTAGGCGAATGGCGTGACTATAGTTTGTCACTAGGTGAGATTTGAAGTCGTGCCAGCGATTGTGCGGTTTAAGATGACAGATGAAAACTTAACGATTTCATGGCGTTTGAGTTGTCTCACTGTGCAGAGCTGAGTTAGATATATGATTGACATCGCCAACATAGATCTGGTTGCGGTTTAATAATATGTAGAAGGCCTTAAGTGCGCTACACATGCAACGTCCCGTCACCGTAAAGTCAACATAAAAGAATAAAACGTCAAATATCATTCCATGGGAATATTATGGTAGCATTCGCAAAATAAGTCCAAGAGAATAGGTGACGAGACGCTAACGGTGACACTGTATGTGTATCGCAGTGTTCATAAAATATATCTTGAGCAACATGGCAAAAGGGCCTATCTTCCTTGGATCGATTCACTTCACCTAAATTTTTTTCATTATTAACTGAGCGGAAAAAGCATAGATTAGGTACTGACCTATCCTCCACATTGTCAAATACAGCTGGGAACGTGTAGAGAAATCGATGATGTTACTTACACCCCTTTCATTTTGAGTCCGTCAAATGATAACCAGATGGGTAAGATTCGCTGTGACACTCAAAGCTATAATTTTAGCAATCCAATTTAAACATCCAATAAATTTCTCTACATCGACTCTCTCTTCTGGTCATAACTAAGCTGCAAATACATTCCCAGTTGTATTTGACAATGTGGAAGATAGGTCAGAACCTCATCTATCGGATTCTATAGCGAACTTAAATTGGAACTTTTTTGTAGTTGAGTTATTAACTAAAGAAAAAGTTGATGAAGAGAAATCGATCAAGTCACTTACACCCCTTGCATTTTAAGGCCCTCAAATGCCTTTTCATTTATCCGTATATTCACGACGCATAAAAGGGAAATTAGAAGCAAACTCTTAGCGCTCTATTTCTATAATAAGCATAGCTATAAAAAATGTTCAACTTCTTTCTAAAATTTTTCGGTTTTCCTAACCCTCCTGTACTCGCGTGCAAAATCATAACACGTATACTCGCGCACGTTGTCACAGACCGAAATTTGAACTCTTCTGAAATGTTGCCATTGTGTATTTTTCAGGCTTTATTGGCATTTATTTGAATAAGAAGGTATGATTGAATGAAAAAACTCCAGAAAATACGTTTTCTTCGTCTTTATTATGTTTTAATAGTCATCTAATTCAGCCTCCTCAAAACAGAGTAACTTTTGATACTCCAACACAAATAACAAAATTCGAGTTTTTCGCTGTTATTAATTAAAAGTAAGCATCTGAATCTAATTCATGGAAGTATAAAGAGCTATAAAATAACATAAAAACGTATTACTCGATTGTGGTTTCATTGGAGTAAGAACAAGAACCTAGCATAACTGCATGCTCGAAACAAAAATATTTTTCACATTTCATGCAGTTCTTGCGTGTTTTTGTGATCTTTTATCGAAGAGAAGAATGTATAACGACCTTCTAGTTATTTACCAGATGATAAAGGTTCTGGAATATAAAGTTTGCATATTTTCTAATTTTCTGTGTCTCTGTTTTCTTAGTAAAGTAAGAATTAATGCGTTTTTTTCAGATGGGACATAAAAAGATGATATAAAAGGATTTTTAGGAACTTCCTTTTCTTTTTCTTGTTTTCTGGTCGATATTGTCCATTATAAAAAAAATATCCCCGAAACTGTAATTGTTAAAAATTAACATACCCATTAGTTTATAGTTTACTGTTTACAATTCTTCCACAAGTGAAATTCTTTCACAAGTGTGTAATGTATGACTGATGATGTCTAAATTTTTCATTTATTCGATTATCGATTAATCGTTGGGGCATCTTTCAATATTCGATTAATCGAACGAATATTTATTTCTTGAAATAATCACGTATCACGTTGTCATTCTGGTAGCGTGGTCTATCTCGGATTGTCGATGTTAGATGGTTGGATAAGAAATGATGGATAAAAAAAATTATATAGTCTAAATCTTAGCCTAAAAATGCATTAACCTTGAGAAAGATTCATTCTTTCATTATTCGCGATTACAGTGACAATTATTCGATGTATTCATATTTTGATTTCAAATTATTCGATACAAAATTAATCGATTATAACTTCAGATATTCGATTATTTGAATTAATCGAACGATTAACCGACGTCTCTATGTATGACCATTATATTTAGCGAATAACTATACGAAAGTCAAACATTTATATTATGTTTTTGAACGTGTGAATATAACGACGAATAGTTAATATATGGATTCGTTCAATCCAGTTACAAAAGAGACTGAAATCAATTAAGAATAGTCCGGTAATGATCTTATGCATTATATTCAATAAATATTGTTACTTAAATGTAGAGACGAATGAACTCTCAGAGTTTAAAGTCTCTCTAATTCAATACCTTCCTTCCTTCCTACTTAAATGTTACTTGAGAAAAATTACCCTGTTAAACGAGGGGCTTAGAATGCAAGGGGTGTAAGTGACTTGATCGATTTCTCTTCATCAACTTTTTCTTTAGTTAATAACTCAATTGCAAAAACGTTCCAATTTAAGTTTGCTATAGAATCTGATAGGTGGGGTTCTGACCTATCTTCCACATTGTCAAATACAGCTGGGAATGTATTTGAGGCTAAGCTATGACCAAAAGAGAGAATCGATGTAGAGAAATCGATCAAATCACTTACACCCCTTTCATTCTAAGCCCGTCAAACCATCTCTAAAACATGCTCATCTGTCGCCGATATCTGCGGTAAAAATTCAAACTGGACGGTGACGATTGAAGCGCCGCCGCGGCACAAATTTCGCGTCAGTTCAGCTCTCAGCAACGTTGCCGGCTGTATGTGTATCCGTGTCTGCTGTGTCTTCTCTTCTAAAAAATAAAAAAAAAATCAGTTCTACTGATCCGTTCATGTTCGGTCCATCGAAAGTGTGTGTCCGCGTTCCTGTCGTATACCGCACCAAGTTAGAGGTTGTTTTTGTGAGTGATCATTGTACGTGAAAATCCTGTGAACATAGTGGCAAAATCTAGTGGACCCACAGTTTGTTAGCCGGTCAGGAACCATTTGTGTCCGTTTTGAGGTCGAAGGTAAGTAACATTATGGTGTGCGTCTGCGAAAAGAGCTTCCGAATAATACACCCAGCAAAAAGCAAGAGCTCTTGTTATGTGCTGCTGATGAAAGAGAGGCTCGAGATAAAGAATAACTTCTTTGCTTATGTTGTGAATGCAACTAAAAACCGATGTTTGTCAGTGAGATTTGAAATTTTTAGTGATCATTAAAAAAAAGTTTTGGTAGTTTAACCCCAGAACAATAGCAGTGGGAAACAGGGTGGAAAGAGAAAGCAATATCGCACAAGGAAGAAGATGCTTTTTCAGGCCATTCTTGTGGTAGGCTCTGAGAGAATTTCCGGCGGTGTGTAGGTGATCATAATTGCTGCTAGCGGTGCTTCGTGTGAATGTGTGCGAGTTGGTTTCGTTGGCAACGCGCTGAGAGCGAGGGACTTATATGTTGTGCCTCGAGAGATAGAGAGAGCGGGAGAGTGTCGGAGTTGGTGCCCGGCATTTCTGCTGTAGGAGAGAATGTATGAAATGGGTATACGACCGAAGCGCTATTAAACAGTTTACACATCATTCACTTTCGATAGGGATATTCTATGGTCATTAACACCGGGATATGAACGAAAACTATCTAGACTATCTAGAATTTTGGAAAGAGATAATATCCTGTTGAGGGTTCTTGTAAAAATTTATCATATATAAGCTTCCAGATTTTGAATTCCATAAATAATTGGACAAACGTGTTGTGTAGCTTCATAACTGATCTTGTTATGATTCAAATGTATTGAACATTGATTATTTATCCCGGAAACGAATGATTTAGAAACTCCATGGTTGAAGGAAAATGAAGAATGAAGTAATTTATTTCTTTTAGAATTTTGATATTGACAGTCGAAAAATTATATCACATTATAATAATGTTGATCTCTATCCTTGAGAGAATACGAGAAATTTTGAGTGCTTTATCCAGACGCTGTTATGTCATTACCTTTGTCTGGGTCCCTTCACATTGCTCAATTCCGGGTAATGAGAGGGCTGACTCATTGGCAAAGGTAGGTGCAATTGAAGGCGATATTTATCAGCGTCAAATCGCCTTCAATGAATTTTATTCTTTAGTCCGCATAAATACCATAATTAACTGGCAACGCAAATGGAACGAAGATGAATTGGGCCGGTGGCTCCACTCGATTATCCCTAAGGTTAGCCTCAAACCATGGTTCAAAAGTCTGGACTTGAGTCGGGACTTTATTCGCACCTTCTCCCGACTCATGTCCAATCACTGTTCGTTAGATGCGCTACTCTTTCGTATTAATCTTGCCGACAACAATCTTTGTGTTTGTGGCCAAGGTTACCACGACATCGAGCACGTTGTTTGGTCGTGCGAGCTGTATCTTGTCGCCAGATCGAATTTAGTAGTCACCCTTCGGGCCCGAGGAAGGCAGCCCATGATGCCGGTGAGAGACGTGTTGGCTCGGTTAGACCTTGATTACATGTCCCAAATATATGTATTCCTTAAGGGGGTATTCTAGTCTAGAAATCTGAAAAAATCGAAATTTTTTTTTTACCATATTTCTGTAGTTTAGGCATTCAAGAATATACTCTAGAAAGGACTTATCGAAAATACTATTATTTACCTAGTTAGAGCCATCTTAGTGATGTGGTATCTAACCTGTTACGGCCATCACAATGAACTTCAAACGCGTTTCTCTCGGAACTAGTTTTTTTCTAACTGGCGTACACGATATCTCAAGTTCTACTGAACCGATTTATGTCAAATTTATATGAAAATAATCTGCATACATCTCTCTATCGCATGAACCAATAAAAAATTACAACTTTTTAATTTTACTATTTTTAAAAAATCGGTAAACGCAAAAAAAACGTTTTAAACAGCATTTTTGTTTTCAAACGGCCGCCATTTTGTTAAAACCCATGTTTTTGACTTGTCCGAGGTTCATGCCATAGCGACATCTTTACTGATTCAGAATCTGTTCGATTTTTTTGTTTCAGATAACCAGAAGGACTGGAATCGTGTACGCCATGGCACAACTTTTTTTTGAACACCCTCACTTCACCAGCATGTAACTATTCTAATTATGAATATTTTTTTTCCGTCCTATTTTTGTTTTATTGTTGAAAGATAGATAAACGAATAATGATATAATGGATAGTAAAAATATTCTTTGTTTTATTTTTACGGAGTTCGAAAAAACGTCCGAAATTCGTGTCTCTACACTAGAATACCCCCTTAAAGCTATCGATCTTCGTGTGTGATTGTCCTTACACCCTTAGTTTTTCCTTTTCCTTTGTGAGAGATCGGATCCCTTCTTAAGAATAACAGCTGAAACAGCTAAGACTTATTAAAACTGATATGCTGATATATTTTGTGGAAATATGATAGTGAATTTTGAAACAGTGAAACGTTGTACCATTTTGTGCAGAATTTCTCAAAGTTGACACAGATTTTGTTAATTCATTGATAATTAGGTGCATACAGTGTCGGACAAAACATTAGGACCACTGCTCAAACAAAAAAAAAAAGAAAATGACAATATTTTGTGCTTTATTCGGTGCTTTAATCCATTTTGAATAATTTATTTGCATTGTTCGAAGAAATTTATAACATTTGTAGTTAAATTAAAAGATGTGTTTGAAGCATACTTAACTAAAATGACGCGACAAAAATTTCTGTAATTTGTGTAGTTAAGATTACATTCTTCATGGTGGTCACGGCTTCAAGTTTCACCCAAACAGAAAAGAAAATATGGATATTCGGGATTACAAATTAATTACCTTCGACAAAAAAAGATTTTTTAATTTTTTTTTCTGAGATTATCTACCTGTCCTATGAACAGTTTGAACAGAGTCGTCACTGCCACCAACCATTTTCTATTTTTCCAATGTTTTTGACTGTTTTGCGTAAAAAATGTTTGCGTATTTTGGCATGTAAACATGTCGTTGTATTGTAGTTTGCGTTGATTACATGCCTAGTTCTCACGTTAAGGGTTAGTTAAGTCAGAAAACACCTTTCTCAAAAAAAAAAAAAAATTACACGTATCGGGAATCTCTCAGTAAGTGATAGAGAATCATATTTGATGAAAAAAATCCTTCCATGCATATGATCGAATTGCAACAATGCAGAGTTTAAAAAGTGCGCTGCATAAAACGATTCTGTTGCTTGCGTTTGTAAAATGATAGAATTTCATACTGGATACAGTTGTGAAAAATCTCTAATTCTTCGACTTCAAACTTTTCGGTTGACTCGGATGCTTTTTGTCTTTTAATCGCCACTTGTAAATCTTCCGAACCATTCCCTACAAAATCTATCCGATGGTACAGAGTAACCATTAACTCCCACAGGCATTCGATGCGCTTCAGTTGCCCTTTTCTTCCAATGGAAACAGAATATTAAAACTTTCCGCAAATGCTTATATGCAATAAAAATCGCCAAGATGGGAATGGTCCATATTTTTCAAATCTCTGATTTGACCATGCTGTGTTTCGTGCAATGGCTTCGCTTTGCCCATGCTTGAAAATGGAGTGTTGTGTCCATCACAGGACCGCAAAGTTCATGTAGAATTACTTTATGCAAATGGTTGCATGTTGAGTTTGAATATCTTTACATATCTCGCAGTAACGGATGTCCCTTACTTCATTCAACCTGTAGGAAGCTATTCTATATTCTTTCGCTTGGGTAACATATTGTTAGAATGTATCCAAACAGATTGGGGCAAAAATTCGGAAATTCATCATAAAATTAACGAACAATTAACGCTTAGAATTGGACATTTTTTCGTGACGCGACTAATGTAATTTTTCCAATTTGTAATTCCAATTTGTTCCCGGAAGACGTAATCCTTCAAAAAATGTTGACGGATTATAAATTATAAATGTTTGTAAAACTCTAATTTATAGAGAACAATAATGATAACAGTTACTACACCCAAACTAGCGTTGACAGAAAATATTTCATCTTCGGCAGAAGCTTTTGAGTGAGTTGAATTGTAAAATGAACAAATAAAAGCACCTTTTTCAAAAGCTTTAAAATGTTTGTATGTATTAAAGCAGGCATCTCTTTCTCTCATACTGGACGTCAGCTTAGGATTGTATCTAAAATAAGTCCAAACGATGTCAACGGGGATCGAACCAAGGCCCATCATAAATGCGCGATAATATTACACCTCATTATAAAATGAAGTTTGAAAGAGTTTTGTAAGAGTAAAAAGGAGAGCATAAACGTGAAGCTATATCCTTCTCAGGGTAGTATGTATGTGACAGAGTATGCGAAGAGCGTGCTTATTTGCAATGTGTCTCTTGTACCGCCCGCTCCTATTGCTCTTGTACTGCTGCGGCATATATTAGGTGTACCGGTAAGTTTCTTCGGTATTACAACAGATTGCTTAACTTGATCATTATTCCAGTAAATCAAATTTCCAAACATTCGTTGTAAAGCTACTGTCATTGCGTGTCTTTTTCAGTATATGTCAAAAAGTTGAAGCGTAAACAACATAGTTTTTTACCATTTCGAATGTGTCGATTTTCGTACCAACGAGAGTGTTTTTGCGGGGCGTGTCACTTCATTACTTCAATATGAAGGAAAAGGTGCGAGAGTCATCGCCTTTTGGTGGAAGTTTATGGTGATCATGCTTCAACTGAGCGAACGTGTCAGACGTGGTTTGCACGGTTTAAAAGTGGTAATTTTGACTTGGAAGACGAAAAACGTTCCGGACCGCCAAGAAAAGTTTGAAGATTGGAGGCTTTACTTGCAGATACACTTGGAGTAGCTCAGCAAACCATATCCGATCGTTTAAAAGCAATGGAATGATCCGAAAGATAGGACATTGGGTGCCGTATGAATTGAAGCCACGAGACGTCGAACGCCGTTTTTTCACGTGCGAACAACTGCTCCAACGGCATAAAAGAAAGGGTTTTTTGCATCGAATTGTTACTGGCGATGAAAAGTGAGTCCATTACGACAATCCTAAACGTCGGAAAACGTATGGATCCCGGCCTTGCATCAACATCGACGGCCGCGTGGAATATGCACGGCCAGAAGGTTATGCTGTCTATTTGGTGAGACCAGCTGGGTGTGGTGTACTATGAGCTGCTAAATCCGAATGAATCCAGTACGGAAGACCTCTACCGACGACAATTGATGCGTTTGAGCCATGCACTGAAGGAAAAACGGCCACAATACGAGCAAAGACACGATGATGTTATTTTGCAGCATGACAATGTTAGGCCGCATGTCGCGAAACCGGTCAAAACATACTTGGAAACGCTGCATGGGAGGTCCTATCCCACCCGCCGTATTCTCCAGGCACTGCTCCGTCCGATTACTACCTTTTTCGATCTATGCAACATGGTCTGGTTGACCAGCACTTCTCCAATTTTAATTAAGTCAAAAATTGGATCGATTCTCCTTCTTTTTCGGCTTTGAAAGAGTTTAAACTTTTCAGTTCATTCGCCTCTAGCACATTGGATCGATTGGTGGTTAGCCGAAAAACCGGCCGATTATTTCCTCAAAGGAATTCGTGAATTGCCAGAAAGATGGTAAAAGTTGTGACTAGCGATGGGCAATACTATGAATATAAAATTTGTAACCATTTTTGCAGAATAAAGTATTAATTTTTGAAAAAAAACCAAGAAACTTACCGGTACTCCTATTATATTATACAAATGCGTATCAAATTTTGTGTTATTTTGAGGCTCATTTAGTGTAATAAATCGGGATGCCAAAACATGTGCTAAAAATCAATTTTGGGTGTACATCTAAAAGCTGTTTTTGAAAAAAAAAAATGTCAAAATTGAAGTTAGTGGCTAAAAAGTGGTGCAATGCGAGATTATTGTATTAGGTATACACACGATATAGGATTTATAGCAATGAAAAAAAAGGACATACACTTTTGATTCCACTGCATCTATTCGAGCGAATCGCACTGCGGTTTCCGATGTAACATTTTTGGTATACCCTACAGCTTGAGCTTGACCATTTTCATTGGGCATGTTTCGGTTGTTCGAGTTTTAATTAGTCAATAACGACGCCGGCCATGTCCTTCACGGCCAAATAGGAGGTCTCTATAGCGTGATTCCCTTGTGATCATGGAAGGAAAAATAGTTAGTGGGAATGGGTGAGAAGAATCAGGATTCACTGTGGTGAGTGATGTGATTCTGAAAAAGCCAACTCTCAACTATCTGGCGAAATGAGATTTCGAAAAAAATATCCGTTCTAATTCCTTATTCTTGGGCACCGAAAAATTAGATTAGGTTGATACGGCGAGTAGTTCAGGGTTTATCATCCAAAATAACCTGGAATGGGACAACCATATTAATAGTCAATGCGGTAAAATATTCGCTGGTTCACGTCTTTTGAAGCTTTCATCTAGCATGCTTCCAACTCTTATGAAGTTACGGCTGTTGAAATCATTGCTTCTTCCTCATTTTATGTATGGAGATGTATTTCTTTTGAATGCTGTTGAATGCTGGTGTTTTGTTTCTAAATGGTCCATCCAATTTTTTTATTTTTGAATTTTGACTCAAATTCACTGCCAGAACGAATATCGTTTCGAATGTGATGAATATCAATTTGTTGCTTTTGATATTCAAAGTATAAATAACAGAGAAGTTATGAACTCCACTCAATGCTACATTCATTCATTATAGGTTTATCGCTCGCAAGAGGAATAATTTCACTCTTTCTCAGTGTATATGCGTCCAGTAACTGAAATAGAACAAAAAGAGGAAACAATATAAAAAAGAGTTCAACATTCTTCCCTTCACTTTCCATCATGCATTGGATGTGATTATGGAAGTGACTGTCCATTCAACCCACCCAGTGCAATTATTTCAATAGTTTAAATTTACCACTTACGAATGAATTTACTTTTCCGTACATACCTAATATCGCTTCTCTGTCAACTCACAAACCGAAATATAACCATCAGCGAATTAAATTTTGCAATTAAACCACTCAGAATGCTTAATATCGAAGCCGCAAAAGTTACATCCACACACGGAATCATGTTCGATTTTCGGTTTTTGTTTCTCTATTCCACTTTTGATCAGTATTCATTGTCACATGATGGTTTCAATATTATAGAATAGCATGTAGAAGGATTTCCCATCAACAGAAATTTGAAAATCATAATGCAACTATACAAATCAACCACCTGTCCATTATACCCCCACTGTCCGTCTTTCCCGCGGCTCCCCTACAATGTAACTGCGCCACGAACAGTTTTGGTATGCCCTACAATAGACAAAAATACATGTACATAATTTATTATCATTAGTCAATGTTAAATGTTCTCTTGAATGATCTCAAGATATAAACGAGCGAGATTTATTGAGCATTCTCCCTGTAATTGGGAGTGGTTGCAAAAAAAAAGATGTTTGATCAAAGAAACGCTCCTTTGGATCACTCAAACGAACAGTTCTTTCTCGAGTGGGCTGCAATATTTGCAAACATCATCTACTTGCGAGCATTATCAGAACTCACGCTTTTCACTGGGCACCTAATCGGGTGAGGTATCAATTGAATGCGAGCGCTAAGTCTTCTAATGTTTTTTTTACGCCAAACAACAAAAAATGGTACCGAGGGATATTTTTTTTACTCCGCATGAATTCAATTTGTGGCCATACATCAAGATATCTTCCTCTAGCCTTTTTGACTCTCTGCCCCCAAAAAATATGAAGGGATGACCAAATTGAACAATAATGCCAATAAATAAAAGTCGGCGTTCGCGCCGTTTGGTTGCCGGTCTAAACCTTTTTTTTCTTTGCCGTTCGGGGTTTTAAGAGTATCTATCGTGAGTCGTGAGAGTGGAATCAACTCATCGGCGGTACAACGCATTGAACGGACGCCGGGCGGACTGTTGTATTTCGCGCGCGGGGTTATAATAAAAATGGGCAACGGCTGTGGGAAGCGTGAGATAAGCCTTTTGTCGAGTCGCGAAATGTCGTTGCCGTAGTCCTCGTTGGAGGCAACTAACATCTTCACTTTTATTGGCTTCATTAAACGGATAGAGATTTCCTTGCGATATATAAATTCAACCTTTTATGGTGTATATGTATATTCATTAGACATTCACTGTCGGATCGTAGAATATCTCGATATTAAAGGAAAAATATTGACAGAACACTAGAAGTGGCAACTACTTTTGCTATTTTTCGTGTGTTGCTTTCCTCACGTAATGCAGTTTATTTTCACGCTAGGGCTGAGAGAAAAGCTCCGTGATGAGTCACGTTTTTTTTTCGCTTCTCCAACCCACGAAACAGCATAAAACATATTTGTGTCGAGAAGAAGGTACACCACTTTCGACATGTGACAGCAGAAGAAAACAAAAAGCCAAGCTTGTGTGACACATCTGCAACTGACCTCCGGCTCTGGCACTGTGCTCCATTTCGAAGTGTACTCGCAAATAAACATTGTGCGCTTTTCGTTCTGGTTTTTTTTTCTTCCTTCATCCGAATGTTCCTCGCTCGGAACTGGATCAGCAACGAATCCGCAGGCATATCGAATGGCCGTGTGGGCATCTTTTGTCTGTGTCACTTGCAGCAGTGCGATGGTGTTCTCCTCTGTGTACTATTTTTTTACCCTCTCGTTTACCAGGGCATCAGAGGGTATTCAGTGGCACTTGTGAACAAAAACTGAAAGAGAAATGCATAAGAGCTTTTAATATTAAAATTTCCGTCCGCTCTTGCCATGCCTGGCACACCTGGGTCAAATGATTACTTTAATGGCGGAACGCACGAGATGAGAGCCTAATTGTATATGGATTTACGTAATTTGGTTGGGTCTCGCTAGGTCCGGACCATTTGGAAAAATGTATCGGACTTGGATTAGTTTGTAGTTGGTGAGTTAATTTTGTCTATTCTTGAACAAGGCACTGGTTGGTTGCCATACTCATGTTCAGAAATGATTCGCCTGCTTGATGTGATAGGTAGATTTGATACTATTTAGAACAGTGACATTTCCCCCAAAATAAGTAGAACGAGACCGTGTCAATTGTTTAGTTCTGTTTAACAACTGTGTATTGAAATATGTAGGCCGACATATTTGAATTGTTAATTTAGATAAAAATTGTGTAAACTAACTGTACGGCTGTAAGTTACCCTTAGTCGCGATTCCGATAGATTAAACGGAGTTTTGGGACTAACTTGATGGGTACATCCATGGTAAAATGGTTTTCTAATAGTATTTCGAATTAATTTAGTAATGAACCATATTTCTTAACTTCCAGAATGTTTTATTGTAGAATATTTTACCAATCATTTGCAATATCAATACTAGAATCTGTAAAAGCAGATGAAATGTTTGTGCAGTGACACCGGTAGAATGAAAATATAGCAACTCAGCTGGTTGCAACTTACTCCAACGGTCAATAGTATGAAAGATATAAATCGTTCTTTCTCAAAGCTAAAAGAAGTAGTCATCGTAGTCGAATTGGTTGATTGATGGTTGATTGATGACTCTTCCTTGCTCTCGCGAGAACAATACACAAACTGTCCTTATGTCGCTATTCTTTTTTTTCTTCTGTGTACGCATTGCCACTGAGTATTTGTCGCGGCCTTTTTCACGGTTAACAAACTTAGTCACTGGCGATTAAATTTTGTCCCACCATTATTCCATTATTTCACATTTCTTAATAACATCAATCGGTTGTCTGCTCGCTTCCTGAGTCGAGACTGTCATTTGAAATCGCGGATGGCTTGCTTATAACCAATAATTGAAAACAGGCTGAGTCTTAATTGCAATATCTCTTCTCTCCACATTGTTCGTAGAACGAACGCTACATTAGCGTTTCGAGCGAACGATAAATGCGCGCCAAATTCGCAGTGGTATGTACATTACGGTGGCCGTGAAAATGGTCATGTGAAATTTCAGCAACCGACCATGTACATTTTGTTTATTTAGTGTTTATTTATAAAAAATCGGGGTTTTCAAAAAAAAAAAATTTGTTTATGCCAAATCTTTTCAAATTTTTTGAAACGACGAGATCTATTATCGTCTCGAATTTTTTTGACGTAGGATTACGTCTTCCGGGAACATATTGGGGTACAAATTGAAAATCGAAAATCGAGCACATCGTGAAAATTGTCCAATTTTAAACGCTTATTGCTCGGTCATTTCATGATGGATCGATGAAATTTTTGCGTCAATCGATTTTGGCACTCCATAACAATTTTTTACATTGAACGAAATAATATATGTTATGAAACTAACTATCGAACAATTGAACAAATCTCAACCCCTATCCTAACGGAAATACCCACTTCTGATTGGTCGAAATTGACGACTCATGCGGCGGTTCATGTACTTACAATTATTAGTCAGTTATTTTCTGATGGATTTACGAGATATTTACATCAATCGATCTGAGCACTCCATAACATTTCATCACAATGAATAAAATAATATATTATATGAAACTAACTATCAAACAATCGAAAAATCTCCGGAAAAAACTCGTTCTGATTGGTTGAAATTGAAGATACAAGCTGTCTCATAATTGTTGCTCAGTCATTTTCTGATAGATTTACGAGAGTGTTGCATCATTCATTTTAACATAACAATTCATTGCAGTAAAAATGGAATAAATTGTATATTTTATGACACTACAGACTTTAATTCCAAGGTGCCTGGAGAAATCAGCATTGCAAATACATGAAAGTAGGGGGAACTTTTGTTCCCACCGAAATATGTTACCTAACAGAGACATCAAAATCAAACTGTTTGGGGGAAATCGGCATTGCAAACACATTGAAGTAGGGGGAACTTTTGTTCCTACCGAAATGTGTTCCCTAACAGGCACATCAAAACCAAGGTGCACGGAGAAATCGATATTGCAATTAAGGTGAATGATACGATTATTTCTAGCAAATAAAATTAAAATTTGGAACTTTTTTTTAACACGGAGCAACCGCGTGAAATGTCATATCAATAGGGCGCTTGCAGCATGCATATGTATTAGTGATCTGTTGGATCGACAAGATTGAGCTATGTTTAAATAATTATTTTAGCGAAATAGTTACAAAAATTACACGCTACTCTATATTAATAACATGCGAATATATGGTTCTTTACATGAAAATATTTACTTTTTAAAGCTTTTACGCTAACACGGAGAAAAATAGCAATTTCTGTTATGGCTATGATCCATATCAATGGATTCAGATTAATTATTAAAAAAGTTTCACAGAAACAGTGCAAACTGCACATGACGATGGTATAGCCGGATTAGGTGAAGTGTGTTTCCATTTAGGCTTTGTGCTTTTTGCCCTGGAATGCTGTTCTCGTGACCTATAATGAACATTCATGTGTAGATATCCTTAATCGGTGGTTAGTTCCGCCAAAAAAGCGGTTGATTATGTTGAAATGAAGGACATATTTTGCCAGAAAGATCAACCAACTTTCAGATATGATTTCCGGGTACCTGAATGCTCTGCGGAGAAGTTCAACAGGGTTATAAGAAAATTAATCGAGAACGGAGAAAATCCATCGCTTAGCCAATTCATGGAAAATACAAGGAAGCATTCGAACGTGAGCTCGAGCCTCTGTGACTTTGATGTAGGTGTGAAAATGTTGATAATCCTTCTCTGCCAATTTTTCGATTCAAATCTAGTGGGGAATTCGCTCAATGAACATCGCGAAATAGGTGCTAGTAAATTAAATAATATTCGTCACACTAACTGTTTCACAAAGTTCATGTAAGTGAAAAATTTCGCGCTAGTAGAGAGACCGCAACTGTATTTAAATTATCTATAAGAACGTCGATTGATAATGAATCCGCTTCTGCTGCATAGAAACTACGAATGTAAACAAACGATTGTGTGCCCAACACATGCTCTGCATGTATGTGTAGCAAGAGCCCTATGACCGATCGTGTATTGTGAAAAATTTAGCAAGTGTGAGTGTAAAATTGTATATGGTAGCGGTTGTGTTTAAAATGACTTGAAATATATGAAAGGATTTATTTAATTTTTTTTAATCGACACTCTGGGATTTTGTCGTTTTTTTCGGAATACGAGGCAAAACGTATGGTCATCTCGATTTTTCATACGGGACTTCCTGCGAAACGTTGATTTACACGATAAAATATCCTATGCAAAATATTAGCTTAATCGGATTTCATATACTAGTGTTGCAGACGTTAAAATGCGGGAAACCGAAAAATCACCCAATGGAAGAGTACATAAATTCGAGGTTTTCAACAAAAAAATTGATGCCAAATGTCTTAAAATTGCATGAAACGTCGAGGTTAATTCCTCATTATGTATATATCGTTTTGAAAATTAGGGCTGCATGTTGGGGACTGTGTCTAAAGATATCTCGCGAAGAAGAATTTTAAAATATATTTTTATATGAAGCATTACATGTTCAGTAAATACACATCTAAAATTCATGGAAAAATAGATGAATCTCGCGTATCTTTCACAACATTACAAGTTATGTGCCACTGATCTTTCAAGTATGACGCCCGTGTTCAAATTTAAAACGACCATCCTTTGCGAAACCAATTTTTGAAATTGATCCTCAACTACAATAAAGGCTGTTGACAGTGAAACTTCAATATTTCGGGACTTTTTTTCAAGTATTATATCTTTTAAACTCTCTTTTGGTGAAATTTGTTAGGGCGGAGCATGGGTTGCAAGGATTAACGATAATTTTGATTTTTTTATTCTAACTTTTTTACAAAAATTCTAACTCAAAAATCATATGATGTGAGAAGGCGTTGATCTGGCGTAGTGGTTAACATCCGCAGTAAATTTAAAAAAAGTTACACTGAAAAACACTTCAATTCTGAAAAAAAATAAAAGTAGCCCATACAATCACCAACAAGTTATCCATACACTAGTTTTTTTTTTCGAATAACAACTTTTCATGTTTTTTTTTAAATTACTACCTGTATTTTTTTGTGTATAAACTCTCCCGAGTTATAAATATCTGAACAGAAAAGTGGAGAGTACAAGAGTATCGTCTTCAGGTTTTTTTTCTTCGAATAAATGGACATGAATCCAGACCATTTGTATAATTTGTATAAAATAAACCGAAGTGGCTTCCTGCAGATAGAACCGTTGCCACCATCTGTCGGCTGGTGTTTGGTTTTCGTGGTTGAAATCTTCCTCAATGAATCAGCAAAGTTTCATGGAAATAAATTCTGAGATAGCGGAAATACAAACGCGTCCATATGACAGTAGTTTGCGGGTAAAATTATAAAAAAGGAAAGTGTGAGTATACAATTTTATTTAGAAATTGGTTCTACCGAAATGTTTGAAGTGCTGAAAAAACGTTTAAACTGCGAACAAAAGGTTTGTGTTAGCAACCCAGCCCAACTTCAGCAGCTCATGCACAGCTTTTCTATTTCTGTTCTAGTTGAATACGAATTCTAAAGCTCCAATCATCAAAATGTCATGGAAAAACAGAGATTAGTTTCGTTTGCTTGTTACATTGGCTGACCCGATGTTCTTCTCTGAATCATCCGGCCGAAACCGAGTTTGCCTATTGCCTAAGCCAATCTCCGTATCCGAAACATCATCATCAGCATATTGACGGCAATAACCTCGGCACCGACGACGCTAGTGAATCTCTCTGACAACTCGACAGGGGAAGGACGGCGGATAGCCCACATTCGAATTTACTTACGTCTTGGTTTTTTTTCACTTTCAATTTGCTTTCGGTTTCTACACTCGAACATTCTGCTTCAATATTAGCTCAGCTTGGTTGCTTGGGGTCGTTGAAAGATGCTACATGCCGTGCAGAGAGGAAGACTAGGAGGTTGGGAGATGGTTTGCTTTTGATGTGCTGATGAATTGATATACCACACCGTTCACACAAGTTGTGTCTGAAGAAGAAGACGGCTTGTATATGTTTAAATAGCGCCTAGTGTCGTGCCGATTGTCAAGTGCAGTTGACTTCTCTTGACCGATAGACTCGGCCATAAGATCGATGACCGTTCGGTTGGCTGTAAGCGGGACATGCGAGCTGATAATGAGTAACACTTTGTTCTGTCTGTCTGTCTGCCAGCATTCTGTATCATCATTCTGATTCAAGAACTTTCCATTTGTCTTTCACTTGGCTACGATTTGTAGAAGCACATACAAGCTTTTATGTAGTCATTAAATCACAGTTCACCGAAAGAAGAAAAAAGATAAATAAAATTAATTCAATCACATTATGCCCTCATAGATAGACACTCCAGAAGGCGGTGGTTTCTCCCTCCGTTTTTTTACGATGGCTTTATCAGTGGCGTTTACGCATTTGTTGCCGCCATCATATAGCACCACATATTATCTAAATGGGATAACAATAGTACTAGAAGAATCATCCAACATCAACATTCAATGGGCCATAATGCTATAAATTGCCTGAACGTGGGGAATACAAATACCCACGTACTCCTAGGGGTTGGGGAGCATTTGGAGTCGAATCTCGGCGCTGCTGCGATATTTGTTTATTGAATTCTCCACCAATGCTTGACACAAGCACTTGAAGTTAGTCTCGCGCCAGGATGCCAACGTGTTGGCTGGCCTTTGAGGCATGCGGCACCACCGGGCGTCGGTATCGTCACTCGAGAGCCTTAATCATACTGGACAAGCCCACAAAGGGACGCAATTGGCTTTGAATGCGAAGTGAATTCTTGAAAGTTCATCCTATAGTAGCGCATATCATTGCAAGCTCTCGCCTTGAGCGAGCAAAATCAACACGAGGGAACACATGTTCGGCATTGTGAATGCGCTTTTGAAATATCTGCTAGATGCGCAGTTTGCGATGCTAGCGGAACTTGCCACAAGACAAAATCCGCCAAATTTGACCCGAATAAAAAATCCAAAAAATTAAGCTTCACATCATGAGAATGCACCAAGTCACAAGTCACTGATAGTGTGGCAATTTTTTGGGTCGAGATCGCATACGAATTTTAAAATCATCCTGTGTATTCCCCGTATTTGGAACCCTGTGACTTTTCACTTTTCTTAAAAATTAAAGCAAAATTGAAAGGATGAAATATTGTGGCGTGGGAAAAACATCATGAGTATAGCCTCGCAGAAAGACAGCATAATTTCTGCGAGTATCATACTAACATTTCATCCTGGTG
Organism: Toxorhynchites rutilus septentrionalis; assembly: GCF_029784135.1. Lineage (NCBI taxonomy): Eukaryota > Metazoa > Arthropoda > Insecta > Diptera > Culicidae > Toxorhynchites > Toxorhynchites rutilus. The sequence continues at coordinate 132,013,096 of NC_073746.1, forward strand.
ACTGTATGGACGTGGCCGGCGTCGTTATTGAATATTTGAAGCTCGAATCACCTACGCCTGTACAATGAGAATGGTTTCTTGCCCACAAGCATCATTCAGAGTGTTTTTGTGCAATTTTGCTGGTTCAGGTCAATCACGGAGAGCAACTACGAATTGTACAATCGACCCATGCTCAAGCTCACAGAAAAACAGCATAATTTCTATAATAATTTGTTTTTTTCTGTTTTCTTTTTTCTAAATTTATTTTGAGGACAATGCACAATGGAGATGGAGATGCATTTAAGTGGAAATTAGCATTTAAAGCGCGACAGTTATTTTCTAGACAAAAACTATGGATGGGTTATACATATGATATAACCACGAAGTTGACGTAGGACTGCCGTTGGCTTAGTAACCATTTTTGTTTCTTCAATTAGTAATAATCGCACCCCGGATGTTCCTTATTGGGTACGATGTCGTCGCTACGCAGAGCTATCTTTTATGTGTATTGATTAAATTAGTGAATAATGAAACAAATTCAATTGCAAACAAATCCCAATCTGTATTGGGAAAACGTTATCGCAGCAAATAGTTATCAACATTTTGCCTAATCATCAATCTATATACGTGGAAGTTCAGTGAGCTGGCGACATGAAGTGATATCTTCCAATGCAGTCTTGAATAACCGAACGAAAGCGATCATTTGTACCCGCTTTTGTAGACCGTGTTAGCAAAACGAATTCCAGAGTGTAAAAATGAATGGGGGTATAAAAGTAATGCTGACTTGCATGTATCTGCAATGCCGATATTCCCAACTTCTTGGTTTCGGAGTTACTCGTATCTATGTTGCCATGCCGATTTCCCCAATCTCCATTGTTTTGAAATCTGTGTTAGGGAAACATCTCGATTTGCAGAAACGCTAGCAAGTATAAAAGTATCCGCATCTAGCATCTATTTGGCAATGCCGATTTATCCAGGCTCCATGGTTTTGAAGTTTGTGTTAGGGAAACATTTCGATTTGCAGAAACGCAAGCAAGTACAAAAGTATCCGTTGCTTGCATCTATTCTGCCATGCCGATTTTCCCAGGCTCCATTGTTTTGAAGTCTGTGTTAGGGAAACATTCCAATCTGCAAAAACGCAAGCGAGTACGAAAGTATCCGCTGCTTGTATCTATTTTTTCATGCCAATTTCCTCAGGCTCCATTGTTTTGAAATCTGTTTTAGGGAAACATCTCGATTTGCAGAAACGCAAGCAAGTATAAAAGTACCCGCTGCTAGCATCTATTTTGCAATGCCGATTTACCCAGGCTCCATGGTTTTGAAATTTGTGTTAGGGAAACATTCCGATTTGCCGAAACGCACTCGCTTATATACCGATTGGTATGATTTCAATAGCCTGTTTTGAAAGCAATTGTAGGGCTATTGAAACAAGTTTTTGGATGCAAAAGTAACAAGCATATAACGCGTAGACATTTTATCCTTCGAATAAAATGCTGATCATACCATTCCGTCCAGTTGTTAAGGAGCTATTAACGGTTAAAATCTCGTTCTCCGGCGTAACGCTTTCGTTTTCGAAACTTTGAACTTACACTCCAGCAGTCTTCCATGTTTCACAAAAAACACTGCGTCCAGGATAAACATGTCCACGCTACTGTTCACACTTTTGTGTTTGAGTACAAACATGATTTTTTCGTACCTATGTTTGAAAATGTGACATGTTTGTATTCGTAATATGTTTGGACATACGATGTTTAATCCCAATGTTTCACATGATGTTCGAACATGGTGTACAGTTTCTCTTGCATTTTCACCCCAAGCAACGGCAGTGCGTAGAGTAGAAGAAGCGAATTGGACACCACACCACCACCACTCAACGCGTGGTGTGTTGGTATGTTGACATGGAAAAAATACTTTCCTATCATGACAATGGGTGCTTCGTCTAAAATATTGGGCAAATAAAATAAACCTCTTTTTCTGTTCTGAACAAAATGAACATCGATTGATATCAGAGTTTTTCACATTTGATATCATTATTTAGTGCACGCATCAATTTATATATTGAATTCATGTAACATTCGCTATTATTAGGTATCTGAACAAGTACTAAAATTGAATAGAGCGTGGCGGAGATGTTTAGTTACCCACAACAAATTTTGATTACAGTATTTCTATAATTTTAATCGAATATAAAGTACCAGCATTATTCAGCAGTGACATGTTAGGCGTGACCACTCGACCACGGGAGCAACAATTTTGGCTGGATCTTTGAATACAAATGGCCAATAATGCTTGTTCGCGACGAACGCGACCCGAGATATAAAACGAGCGGAGAAGAGGAGAAGAAAGGATGATGCAATCGCATGCACACATAGCATATGTAGTGCAGTGTAAGTGTAGCTTTGAGTTTTTTCCTTCATTCAGTTTGTGATAACATCGAGAAATTAATGGAGTGTTTTAGCCGCTGAAATTTCTCTGCTGCTTCTGCTGTGTGCCGCTGAAGGTTGCATCTAAAACTAATTTTTGGGTATTTATTTTTTTGGTCAGCATTTGTACGACGTCGCCCGCTGTGCAGTCGGCTCCCCAGAATTTAATTGCCAACATGCACGCAAAAAAAAATCTCATAGAAAGATTCTTTCTATTCAGAGAATTTTTTCTTTGCACGAAACCAAGGATTATTAAATCAGACTTGCAAAATGTGCATGAACTCATAGCCTCTCAGTTCGTGCAATTTTTGAAATGCGAGCTAAATTTCAAGTTCGTTTCTGTGAAAAAGTATTCTACGAAGAAATGTTTTGGAATGAATAATTTCTTTCCGTGTATGAAAAGAAACGAAAGCAATGAATACTGCGATATCGGGTGATATGTTTGTACATGATGTTCTTGAATTATAAACATCGTGTTTGTTTTCACATGTTTAGGTTTGTGTATCATTGTTCGTGTTTGGGATAGACATTCAATACTAGTGAAAATCATGTTTGAATGCAAACATAAACATGAAATTTTCACATCGCGTGGACATGTGTAAGTATTTTTCGGATCTTTTAATATAATCTATTTAGCGCTTTTTTCCTAAGCTGCATTATGGTGACCATGAAAAAGCGTTTTTTTGCGATAACTTTTATATTTAAAATTCTACATCAAAACTGTCTTCGTACGACTTTTAAAGCTTATCGAGACCCATATTTTGCGATGCAGAACTTGTCAATATCTTAATCCTACCCAAAGTTATTGAGTTATTGTTTTTTAAACAAAAATTCATGATTTCAGTTTTAATTTACTCTCAAACACGAAAAATAACATAGTTTAAAAAATCACACATCATGTAAAGTGAACTATGTTCTTTCAAATGCCGCCAATAAAATAACGTATTTTTGGGAAAAAATATCAATAACTTTGAGTCAAGTTGAGATATTGACAAGTGCTGCATCGCAAAATGTTTGTATTAGTAAGCTCTAAAAATCGTTCGAAGACAGTATGAATGTAGAATTTGAAATATAAAAGTTAGAACGGAAAAACAGTTTTTTTCATGGTGACCCTAACGCAATTTAGAAAAAGGCGCTATATCGGTTTTTGTCAAGAGATAGAAAAAAACTTTGTTCTACAAAGATGCCTTAAATAGTCCCATATAACATTGTCGAACGATGTTTATCACTATCTATAAAGATAAGAAAGTTATTTTTTTTATTTCATCGACAATTTTGGACACCCTATTTTTGATAACATAAAAATAAAATGAGCGCTCTATTATAGCTATCTGTCGAAGATAGTTTTGTCTAGAGAATAACTGTCGAGCTCTAAATGCTAATTTCCACTTAAATACACCTCCTGGACCATTGGTACGCTTTGCTTGGTTAAACATTTTTCGAGCGTGTTTTCTTAGATTTTCCAGACTAGCATTCCAGCATGGTACATCCCTGTCTGTTGATCGTACCTTGACTGGGCAGCTCTTATTGTAAGCTTGAATTATTCTAGTTGTAGCATAAATAGATGTTTTTTCGAGTTCCTCACTAGTTTTAATATTTTTTCCGGGAAGCTACCCCCCACCACTAGATAGGAATAGTAAAGTTCCCAGTTTGATTTCCTAGGATCCCTAAAAGTTTCTCTAGTAATATTATTCACTTTATAGTCAAACATTATGTGTTTGTGATCGGACAGCGATATTTCTTCAGAAACATGCCAATTAAATATGTTTTCAGAGAGAGTATTACTGCAACATGTCAAATCCAAAACTTCCTGCCTTATGGAGTCCCAGTTCCACTAAGTATCTAAAATATTTGATTTTTGGTGACTTTAGCATTGCATTTTATAGTAAGTTTCTTTTACTATGTTTTATTCCAGTTTAATGAGTGTGATAAAAGGAAAAAAAAAATCAAATCAGAGGTAATTTTGTCGACAAGTTAAGTAAAAGTTCCCCTGGACTTTCAAAAATAAATTTTATTTGTTGAAGCGCTGAAAACAGGAGATTGCGTTAAAAACTTAGGATATAGGCCTATTTAGCTCATTTATACGTTACTAGTAGCTGACTTGACAGTGAACAGCTACTGGGCCTGTGAATTCGCTTGACAATTGGTTGACTTGCCTTGTCCGTTCACACAGTGTGAGCTGCTGACGAGAAACTAGTTACTGCAGCATTGGCTTACCAGGGATGCCAGATGATTTTTCAAATGTCCATCAAATAGTCAGAAACAGCAATCAGGTCCGAATTCGATAGATGATTGACCCGAAATCGACTTCTCTATTGGCAGTTTTCGTCTCAGGTTTTCAGTTACATTCATCATTACATATTTTTATCGCGAAATACACGCTGACCGTGTATAAAAATACTTTGAGCTGGATTTCTTCGAACTGAAGGTACTATCCGAAAAAGCAGAAAGGCAAAAGAATTTGGGCCAGGAATTGGATGCAAGGAAAAGAAGCAACAAAAACAATATTGAAGTAACTCTACGATGGTGATCCTCTAGAGTACAGAGCAGTATTGAGAAAAACACCTGAATAAGTGGAAACACTGTTGGATTTCATTGGTCCAAGAATACAACGCCATGATACACTCATGAGAGGTGCTATACCTGCAAGAGTGAAATTAAAAAACGACATTGATGTGCCTTTCTTCTGGAACATCGTTCAGATTGTTGTCGATATTTTTTTAGAATCTCGAAAGCATCCATAGCTAAGATAATTCCGGAAGTATGTGATTTTTAATTTTTTTTTATTTCGCCTTGCCAGCAGCTTCGTGTACCAATTTGTGAAATGAAAATGATAGTAGATTTGCAGGTGGAATAAATACGCGTCAAAAATTAAAATAATGAATGAAAATGTACTTTTTTAATTCGAATATGTATTCTGTTTTTTTTTTGAACAACACTTTTTTTTGCAAGTTGTGTGTGAATTTTGAATGAAAATTGTACCTGATAATGATTCTATATTAGAGATTCTCAAGAAAACTATCTCGAAAAGAAAGCGTGCACGCCAGCATGCAAAACAAAATAACAACGATTTCGTTTAGAAACTGAGGGTTTTATTTGTTTTTCCAATAATTTTCAAGTCTATAAATATCTTCGCATGTTTCCAAATATCTTAAAAATAGAGACATTTCTTTAAATTTGGCATCCCTGATTCAAACACTAAATTCTGTTTTTGACGTTTTGAGGGATGCGAGTGCGAGTAAATTCAAAAAACTTTTAAGTAGATCGCACGCCGAATCAACCCATGACAGTAGCTGGCATGATGTGTTCACACGGTGTAAGTAGCTACACTGCAGTAACTGACTAGACCGACTCGTATGCTTACTCGCACAGTCGGAACCCGGCTTAAGGGAGACAAGAAAATGTAACCATACCACCAAATTTGTCAACCCTTCCTTTGACACTACTGGCCATTTGGCCTGAGATCCACTTTTCATGAATGAAATTCGGAATGCTGATAATGTCTTTATAGATAAAATACACACTGAAAAAAATCATAGAAAAAAATTAAAATTAATTAAATTTTTTTTACATATTTTGAAAAACTTTTTAATTATTTTTCGAATATTGCGAATATTGAATTCTTATGGAAAGGTCATTGAATAACTGATTATGATAAATCTAAATTTTGAGTATCTCGAGAACAGATGATGCTCTGGATGTTAGGAAGTTTCTTATGATTAGGGTAAATGATTTTGGTTTGTCCAGTCGAAAATATGATCTTGGTTTGTCCCCTTTTTCTAATGCTCTAGTTCAATGCACCTATGTCAAATCAATAGTTCAAATGTTTCCAGACATATAAATAAAATTTTCTTTTTCATGATTTAAAGTAGTTTTATAGGATATTTTTACAGATTCACATGTAAAATCCACCTTCTATTGGTGTCGATGCGTCTCTCATTTGAGCTAATTTTTAATCAATTACCATATCATTATTTTGTACATACTCAGACCTTTTTTATAACACTTACAAATATCATGGTTGCACACCATTTGTAATAAATCATGTAATTAATGCATCTTTATGACCTCAATTCTGATCATGGTTTGTCCGATGCACTGATATTAGTTTGTCCACATGGTTACTATGGCGGCCGCTGAGCGCGTTGCAGTTAGTTTATGGGGTCCTCCGCGCGTAGCAGAAGAAAAAGTTCTCTGTGTTGAGTGCTGTTCACCTTTGAATGCCTAAGAAAAGGCGATATTCTGAACAAAGCCTAAATTATGAATGGATTAATATGATGACATTAAACTTAAGCAATGAGAAATGCAACACCTACTTCAAAACTGCGGTTCACCTTCAAAATGCCCAAGAAAAGCCAATATTCTGAAGAAAGCCTGAATTATGAATGGATTAATATGATGACAGTAAACTTAACCAATGAGAAATGAAACATCTAAATGAAAATTCCAATTTCTTCATTCAAAAATGGTGATTTCTAAAACCGGACAAACCATGATCATAATTTCTCTTTGAAGAAAATCGTAAAAAAGCATAAAAATTTGGTTATGGTATTATTTGGGGCTTTTCAAAAAACCCAAACCCGTCTTGATTACATGTGGTTTGAAGAAAAATCGATTTGCCTTTACATTTACGTGAAAACACTTTAAATCGGACCGACCAACATCATTTACCTTACTATTTTTTTTATCCCATTCATTCATTTATTAGGCTCATTAGCATTTTAGCTGTAACAGAGCCGGGTTTTAATCGTGTACATGTACATATGTTTATGTTTCTATAAATTGTAAATTACACAGTAGTTAGTAGTAGCCATTTAGGCGTTAAGTTTTCTGTTCCATTACATTATGGTAAATTACACAGTAGTAGCCATTTAGGCGTAAGGGTATTCTTTCTGTTCTTCCATTGTTCAGCAGACCGGACAGCGGAGACAGTTGATATTGATCTGTTACGTGGAAAATACTGCGAACAAATTCCGCCACACGTGTTTCGGGAACTTTCTAGAGAGCAAACTCGCTTTTTGATGGAGTTAGCTTCAAGCTATAAAATATTTATTGTTATTTTTGATTCTATATATAAATGTTGTTTGTTGCTTACATTTTAGTCCGTTTTAGTGTTTTTGAGTAATCCAATGCAAGTACAAATTTATAATTCACAAGACTGTCGATTTTTATGCGTGTCTAACTGTTCTGTGTTACAATTGAAAATGAGTGTTTGTCTGACAGCTATACTTCCTGTTCTTATGTGTCAAATAATTACCCTTGTGGCAAGTCTACAGCCGGGTTGCCATCTCGGTGGTGATCGTCGGTAACATCCCCCACCCCGTATTGCTGGTCACTTGAAGAATTCTGAGGTTCAGCCATACCACTTGTTGAGACATCGAGCACCACAATTTTTGTCACCGGTCTCTGAAGTATACCAGATTTTGTCTTGATATCAGCCCTGCGCACCCGTCCATCCTTTCCAGGATACACTCTTGCCACACGTCCCCGTATCCAGCTGTTTCGAATAGCTTCGTCGACGACTACCACAAGGTCACCAACTTTGATAGGCGTGACCTCTTCGAACCACTTATTCCGATCGGCTATAGTTGGAAGGTATTCATTTATCCAGCGCTTCCAAAACTGATCCAAGACATATTGCACATAGTTCCAGTTATTTCTTAATGTCGTTCTTTCCTCTGTAGGCAGCTTTGTAGTTTGAACGACGCCAGTGGAACTCAGCAGTAGGAAATGGTTGGGTGTTAGTGATTCCTGGTTTTCATTGGCTAAAGGAATATATGTCAGCGGTCGCGAATTTACAATTGACTCGGCTTCTGTCAATACTGTTAGGAACGATTCGTCATCTGGTCTTCTGGGAGCAGCCAAAGCTGATAGCGCAGTTTTCACGGATCTCACCATCCGCTCCCAAATTCCTCCCATATGGGGAGCTGCCGGTGGATTGAAATGCCATTGAGTTAGAGAATTCGTGAATGTCCCAGCTAATTCTCTGTTGATATTGCGTAGCTCTACAAGTAATTCACCTCTTGCTCCTTGAAAATTTGTGCCTTGATCACTATAAATCTTCTGAGGTGATCCTCGTCTGGCTATGAATCGCCTGATGGCGAGTTTACAGGATTCTGTGGAGAGAGCATGCGCTACTTCAAGGTGTACTGCCCTTATCGTCATGCACGTGAAGAGAGCAACGTATCGCTTAACGGTGGATCGACCAACCCGTATTAGAAACGGTCCACAATAGTCCAAACCGACGAACGTGAAAGGTCGTATATACGGTGACAGACGAATTAGAGGCAGCGGGGCCATACGAGGGATAGCCGGCTGGGTTTTGTAGATGCGACACCATGCACAATTTTTCGCTACTTTACGAACCACTGTACGAAGGCTAGGAATACGGAACTTTTGTCGGAGCTCATTAACCGCAGTTTCATTGCAACTGTGTCCCAATCGACGATGGTACGAGTGGACTAACAGATTCGTTACGTAGTGATTTTTCGGCAAGATAATAGGATTTCTAGTTTCGCTGGGCACACATAGAGCGTTATTTAGGCGACTGTCCATACGAACGACTCCACAATCATCGATAAATGGAGAGAGTTTGTAGAGCGGACTCTTCTTCCCCAGACGTATGTGCTTCTGTTGATCGTTAACACATTTCTTTAATATTTCAATTTCAACAGCATAAGATTCTTGTTGAACAAGTTTCCAAATTGTTGTTTCTGCTTCTCGTAGATTCTCTCGTGTAAGTCCATTTGGTTTATTCTCTGACGACGTCACTTTACGACTTATTTCTACAAATCGATGAATATACGCTACTGATCTCACAAGTCGCTCGTACTTCGAAAAACGTTCAAAGGTGATCATACAATTTCCCGTACTTTCTCTGTGATGGTGGATTACTTTTATTTCTTCGGTAGTCTGCGTTTGTAGTGGATGTTGTCGAGGCCAGTTTTCTTCCGCTTCATAAAGAAACTCTGGAGCTGTGAACCATCGCGAGCTGGGGCTGTAGAAGTTATTTTTATTCCATTTAGTCGCTTCATCCGCAACATTCTTCCGCGTTGGGACCCATTTCCATTCTGTCACGCTTGACTCACTCAAAATCTCGCTGATTCTGAAGGCTACATATTGCTTGTAGCGGCGGTGATCGGAGTGTATCCAGGACAACACCGTGCTGGAATCTGTCCAAAATATTCTACGTGTGATGTTAATCGTGTGTTCCTTGGCAATAGATCTTGCTAAGCGTACTCCAATGACAGCAGCTTGCAGTTCTAGTCTTGGTATGGATGTTGATCTAAGTGGAGCCACTTTACTTCTTGACGACACCAATGCGCATCTTACTACACCGTTTTGCACTATTCGGAAATACGCTACACATGCGTATGCTGACTCGCTTGCGTCGACGAAAGTATGCAACTCTAGCGTGTTATAGCTATGCTGATCGTAGTGAGGGAAATAACAACGTGGAATTTTGATTTCTTCAAGGTTCGTTAACACCTTTGTCCAACATTTCCAGCGACAAAATAATTCCGAAGATAATTTTTCATCCCATCCTATACCAGACCTCCATATGTCTTGGATAATCACCTTTCCATGTACGGTGATCATAGTTATCAAACCGAGTGGATCAAAAAGGCTCATAACTAGTCGTAGTGCTTCACGTTTGGTTGGAATGACATTCCCTTCAATAATCGTAACCAAGTCTTCGCGAATCAGCAGAGAAAAGCGGAAAACATCCTCTTCTGGATACCATACCAGGCCTAAAACACGCTCACTCTCATTACTAGTGAAAGATTTACAGAATTCCGTTACTATTCCACCAACTTTTTCTGTCACTTCTGTTGAGTTCGAAAGCCATTTTCGCATTTCAAACCCTGCCTTAGCATGAACTAGTTTCACTTCCTTCGCAACCTCTATTGCTTCGCTAATGCTATCAAAGCTATCCAGATAGTCGTCCACATAATGATTCCTCTGGATAGCATAAGACGCTCGTGGATACTGTTTCTCGTATTCTTGTGCGTTGAGGTTCTTCACATACTGTGAACTACATGGCGAGCAGGTCGATCCGAACGTAGCTACGTTCATAATATAAATGTCGATAGGAAGTGATCGATCGCTTCTCCATAAAAACCGCTGCGACTGACAGTCGTTTTCTAGAATGCGTATCTGGTGAAACATTTCTTTAATATCGCCGTTTACGGCGATCTGTCGTTGACGATACCGGAATATCACACCAATAAGGGATGAAAGCAAGTCAGGTCCCTTGAGCATCATACTATTAAAGGAAACGTTGTCTACCTTCGCTGCTGCATCCCACACGATACGAACTTTGTCTGGTTTTTTAGTGTTCATAACGACGCCTAAGGGAAGGTACCACACGCGACGTAAGTCGGCTGTGCGTAGCTCTTCTTCAGTAGCCTTATGCGCATATCCTTTGATCTCATATTCTGTTATTTGCTTTCTCACATTTTCGTACAGTTCAGGATTGGCACTTAGTCGTCGCTCCAAACACTGGAGTCTACGTTCAGCCATTTGCCAGCTTTCTGGAAATTCGATGAAATCATAGCGCCAAAGAAGTCCGGTCTCATAACGTCCACTGGATGTTCGAACAGTGGTATTCTTTAATATACTTCTAGCTCGTTCATCATCGGCTGATTCCAAAAGAGGAACTACGGAAACTCCCACACTTTCAACGTTGAAAAAGTTCTGCACCATTTCATGTAATTTTTCATTTGACGTTATCGAAGACGATTGTCTGCAGACTTGAACATGATGATGATCGCGTTGCACTCGTTGAATACCTGATAAATTCCCATGAACCGACCATCCGAGCCTTGATTTAGTAGCCACTGGTTCACCACTTGTGCCTTCTCTAAATTTCAGAGCAGTACTGAGATGAGTATTGTTGAGACCGATTAAAAGTTGAGGTGTCACGTTGCTATAACTCTCCATCGGAAGTCCACGCAAATGATTAAAACGCTTCTGCAATTCGCTGAACGAAAGAGTTTGCGACGGAAGATTCAAATTAGTTACGGTGCGAACGTCCTTCAGTTGATACTGCCTGTTGGATTTACGGCCGGATATTTTGATCTGCATGATCCTCGAATCTGATTCTGTACGAGTAATGTCGCTAGTCCACTGCATACTGAGAGGGCTAACCTGCCCTTTAATATCAAGCTGGTCTGCGAGGCGTTCGTCCATCAGCGTTAATTCAGATCCATCATCCATGAAAGCGAATGTGTCGACATGAACATGCTGTCCATAAATAGTTACGGGAATTAAGCGGAAGAGAGTTGATTTCCCATTCTCACTATGCAATGAGAAAACCCCCGACGATTGTGCAGATTCGACTGGCTTGATAACCGTCTGTAATTTAGGCGAGTGTAGGAGTCTATGATGACGATATTGACAACCATCAATCCCGCAAATATCACTTTTACATGGCCTTCTTCCGTGTGAATTGAGACAACGGCGACATAGATGATTTTCATTCACCATTTTCCAACGAGCATCGATATCTAACCCCTTGAATATGAAACAATCCTTAACCTTGTGTCCCGCCTTCTTGCATATTGCACAATCCCTCACATATCTTTCCGTTGATTCATTTGAAGTAGTCACATCGATTTCCACCGTCTCGGCTGAATGCTTGTTAACGAAGCCCTTATCCTTTTGCTTTTCACCTCTCCACTCTTTTTGTATTTTCGTCGCTGTGACCGGAACTATATTGCTCACGGCAGACACCATAGCCGACATAAAATTCGCAAATGTTGTTATGTCTGGTGAGGAAAATTGATGTTGATGTAATGCCCAATCAAGACGAACATTGGTTGGTAGTTTTTGAATCAGCTCTTGGAGTAAAGTAGGATTGTTCAAGTAATTACTCATTCCTACTGCTTGCAAATGTCCACATAAATTCTGCACTAATAGACCAAACTGAATTAAGTTTTCAAGTTTGTCAGGTTTTGGTGCCGGATATGCCCTCACCTTCTCTAATAGCATGTTTGCGATCAACTCAGGTCGCCCATACAGAGTATAAAGAGTGGACAATACATGTGATAACATTGAAGGATGAAGGAGGAAACTTTTTACCGCTTCTCTAGCACTTCCTTTGAGGCAGCGTTGCAATCTCATCAAATTTTCTGCGTCTGAAAAACCGCACATCTCAGTAGAATTATTATAACTTGTGATAAAAATGGGCCAGTCAGATGGATCCCCCTCAAATATTGGGAGATCTCGTGGTACTACGTGACGTGCTGTCAGCTGTTGCGGAGATGGTCCTGCTATATTACGATCGAAATTATTAGCGTTGGGAACAGGAAGTGGCGTTATAATTGGTGCTTGATAATTCGTGAATGTGGCGGGAGACGTATCACCGTGGCAAGGAATTTGACTGCAATAATCGGTATAATATGATCTTTCGACATTCACATTTCGCGTAGTGGCTGACGGGTGCGGGTGATTAATTTTAGGTGTTGAATACAATAAAGGTATATCTGATGTATTGATTTGCGGTACCGGGTTTTTCATCATCATAGTGCTTGAAATACAATGAGCTGTGTTGTGGTTTACTAAATGGCCTGAACCTACCTGCATTACTGGCATTACCTCATGTATGGATTGCTGGTGCTTATTGTACGTTGGGAGTGGGGGACGCCATGCTGTAGAAATCCTCGGTTGACAATCTTCCTTTGTGGTGACAGGATCCCCTCGAGGCGGCTGCGAACACGATTGATCATCACGCTGGGAACGTTGTTGGTTGAATAACTTCGACGAATGTTGATGAGACTCCACTTGAAGAGCCGTTTTGCACAGCTTCGCCTGTTCCGTTGACAAAACATTCGCTGTTAAACCTGCATGTATGAATCCTGGTTTCAAGAAATCCGGAATGTGTGGCTGTGGTTGCACCTGTGGCTGCACCATCGCATTGGCTGGAGCATAAGAAGAAATGTCAAAGTTTGGTACTTCTTCGTTGACAATTGCCTTCTTCTGTGGTGAAATAAACATATCGAGTTGCTGCATCTGGCTGACGTGTTTGGTTATCTCTTCATCGGCAGACGGGATAACGATCGGGGTAATTTTGCTCCCGGAGATCGTTTCCGAAGTCGTAGCCGGCTGGGTATTTAACCACTGCTTTACCTTGCTTACGCCGCTCCTGCTTGTTACACAACTTTTTGAGCCTTCGCTCCCATGTTTTTCCTCCACGAGACTGAGCATAATATCAAACCGCTTCGCTATGTGCTCCGCTTCGATGCTCTGCCTTTCCTGCATTTCCTTCGCTCTCCTTTCTTTTTCCTGCCGAAGAATCTTCTCATGTAACGCATTCTCCTTTTCCTGCATACTCCTTTCTTCCTCCGTCCGCTCGCGAAGTAACTTTTCGCGTAATAATTTCTCCTCTTCCATACGTTGAAGCTCAATCTGCATTCGGAGCGCTCTTGCACTCGATGTGTTGGATTTGCCAGAGTGACAACTTGATGACCCGACCGGAACTTGTGAGTTGCACTCAGCACAAACGAAACTGTGATTTTTTACAGATTCGTTTACTCCGGCACATTGGAAATGGTACCATGCTAAACATTTCTCGCACTCGACCTGATCGTCAATGGAGTCTGGCTCATTGCACGCATTGCAATTTCTTGGTGTTACGTTGAGGTTATGTTGAGTCGATGATTTCGGGTATGCTCCTTTACTCGTTTTTCTCGACGGCATAATTCCACTTGGACACAGCAAAAGGGTTCTCCGCAAATGAATCTAACTATTTGCAACTTGTCGAATAAAATCTTGAAGATTTGTTACGTGGAAAATACTGCGAACAAATTCCGCCACACGTGTTTCGGGAACTTTCTAGAGAGCAAACTCGCTTTTTGATGGAGTTAGCTTCAAGCTATAAAATATTTATTGTTATTTTTGATTCTATATATAAATGTTGTTTGTTGCTTACATTTTAGTCCGTTTTAGTGTTTTTGAGTAATCCAATGCAAGTACAAATTTATAATTCACAAGACTGTCGATTTTTATGCGTGTCTAACTGTTCTGTGTTACAATTGAAAATGAGTGTTTGTCTGACAGCTATACTTCCTGTTCTTATGTGTCAAATAATTACCCTTGTGGCAAGTCTACAGCCGGGTTGCCATCTCGGTGGTGATCGTCGGTAACAGATCATTGTTGGGTTATTTATAGAACAGCAGCCCGATGTATTTTGCAGAGTAGAGCAGTTGTATGGATGAATCGATCTTTGTTCCACTGTGGATCGATTTCCATCGCTGATGATGGTTGCGTGGACGTAGTTATTCTATAACAACACAAAGATGGTCAATTGAGGGCCCTGAGTTTGAACTCACGATCGATCGCTTGGTAAGCGAACGCGTAACCAAGTGGTACGAAGACCCCCTATTTACCTTACTATGAAGTTTATGATTTGGAATTGAAAATTAAGAGCTAATTAAAAATTTTTTTTTCTATATATTTTATAGGAATAATTTAATGTTTTAGACAGCGTTAGCATACAATTAAAGCTTTCGCAGCTACATTTTTAAAATTCAAGTTTGTCCTTGAATAAATACGCAATTGTCGAATTTTGTTTTTTACTCATTATAATCTTTCCACCCGAAGATAATACTTAGAGTCTCGAAAGCTTGTTTAACAACGGTCGTATATATGCAAATGCAGTTCCGAATGTGGATTTGGATAGCTAGCTTAGAAGATAACGTTTTGCAATGTTGCTTTTTGGATAACAACCAAGCTTGAAGAAGTTAGAATAGAGGACTTCATTTTCCGAATTACAAAATGGTTATTATTTCTTCCATTTAGAAGATTTTAGTTAGTAATGAGAACAATTATCCATCTAACAAAAAAGCAAATAAAAATGTCATTCTGATCTTGATTCATACTTAAATGATACATTGAATCTGCCTAAAAATAATATTAACTAACATCCCAACGGTGGAAGAAATATTTTTGTTCTCATCTTCCATCATTTCTCTTATGACTTCAGTGGCTATGGTAATCATCTACTAGCTTAACAAATGAAGATTCCACCAGCAGCTGGTCGTCACGAACTGACAAGCGAATAATACCACTCACACTGGGTGTTGTGCCTCGTCTCTCTATTATGTCGTCTATTTACTAGCATCTTCACGGCCACTTCCCAGGAACCGTCACATTTCTCCGCACACATTCTTCTCCAATTTAGTCCACTGGAAAGTTAGAAGAAAGAGCGGCATTTGCTCGCTATCGAAGTCTTTTTTGTACCATATACAACAGAAGTTAACGAGCGAATAAATTTTTGTCTATTAACCTACGTTGTTTTGTTTTGCTCGCTGTTGTGTCGTCTGTGCATACATTTTATACATTTGATACGCTTGGTTGGGGTGACAGCGCAGCGCACTTGGAGTAGACGATTGATTATTGAATTAGGATCCGGACCCGGATGAGGGAATCATTCTTTTCTTTGCAGCTTCAATGACTGTGCCGGTTTTAATCGTTCGAATCAAGTCTGTTCGATGTCATTTTTTTGATCATTATGTCATTGATGGCATTAGAATGTGAGACCCTCATCTATATAAAGAATTCCCAGTTTCGGAACACGAGAGCTCAACATCAAGTGCGCCTGAACGGTAGAATCCATTCATAATTGGTAGAGAATGTGGCAGCATATGAAAAGATAATACTGGGTTGCCAAATGAACGACCTTCGTTTTGGGCTTAACTTGAGTTTGTGTGCATGCTCCGTAAATATCATCTGGCGGCACTGCGGGTCAACCAGATGACGGTCGGCGATGATCCGCACTTGAGCGGTGTGATATATGGGTTGCTGTGTGAATTGAATCGAATCGAATAAATTTTGTTGTTAATGAAACAAAAAAAGGTTTTCTCATAATGGCAGAAAAAACGGGATGACAACACATCAGCCGATCAACGCGTGACGGGGAGCGTTTTTTCGGTTTCATTTCCAGAGTTGGTAGAATGCGTACAGTACCGGCGGAATAACACATAGATGTGATAAAACGAGGGTCCAACGGCATGTGACAACATAGTGGTTAATGATTTAATTGTTGCGCGTTGATCGAAATTTATTGACATGCACATGGGAACCAGCGATTACGGCGGAGTAAATTTTTTCATGACTATCCGCTGCCGCTGGATGTTCATAGATTTAATTGTTTGATATTGAACTTGGCTGATATAAAAAATAATTTGAACTAAAATTGTTTTCAATGTTCTATCGGATTTGATTGAATGCACAACAACATCAAAATTTAACAGAAATTTAAGAATAAACTGTTCTGCGCATTTTTTTTCTTTCAGTTTTCCATCGAAAAACACAGTTACCATCGCGAGAAAAAAACCTTTTTCAAATTCGGATTGACATGCGCTGCGCTTTGACACCACTTCTAACCCAAAAACAATGCTCGAACTTACGAAAATTGAATGATCGATTTAAAATTTCAGTTTTTATTGCAGTGCTTCAATATTATACAAATACTCTTTAGTAGAATGTTTTGGTGATCCTGAAAAGCGTCAGAGTTATAGCTATAACTCTGTCTTCTTAGTGTTATATCTATAACAGCTATTTTTCCAGTGGACATACACAAGGTCACAGATGACTATATGTTTGCTCCGTCTCCACGATTTTCTACATTATCCCATTACACCACAATCTACTTTTGGCAACGCATAGATACCAACAATTTGTACATATGATGCAAAAACACACAATCACTCTCCACTAGACGGCATGAACACCGATGCTTCGTATCGATTCTTAAAGTTACACTTTGAATTTGAAGTTGTGAACCACGGTTTGATATTGATTACTGTCTGGGCAGGAGCAAGAATGTGTAGTAGAAAGAGTGAGTGAGTTTTGAATTTTGATAGAGGTCTCAATCTTTTTCAGTTCATTTTCCTCTAGATTATGAAAAAGGCCGATTTAGAAAACATTACTCAATATGCTCTGTGTTAAACTCCGACCGTTTCGATAAATTGCTATCAAGTAGAGCTTAAACTGCAATATGTCATTATTGACGTTACGGGTAGGTCAATACACAAATGGGTAAAACAAATGTATGGAAAATGGGAATGTAGTTGCCATTAGAAAGCTGGGATTGCGTACTAAATAGGATCATTCAAACACATTATCGTCTCAATTATATCACTAGGCGTTTTCATCTCGTCTCGTTTATATCACTCTCGATTTTATCACTGAAAATGTATCGTTTATATCGCGTTTTTCGAAACATAAGAAATAATATACAAATTTAAATTCATCGTTGAATTATGCATCAAAAATGAGAATTAAGCAGAAAAAAATATTTTAAGTATTCATGATCAGTCGTCCTGTGACATTTCTCAAGATTCATCCGTGAAAGAATTAGTAATGCAATATTTATTTCGTCAATTGTTGAAATTCTATTGGAATGCAGTCGGTGATTCATTTCTATTACTGCGAATTGAAGTTTTCTTTATTGTTTTGGAACGGCAAATAGGCGAGACAAAAAACCTTATTTAAGTACACACTTATTTAAACATATCACCGATTCGTGTCAACCATACGAATGAAACACACATTTCTGCATTACTCGAGAATTAATCAAGCAAATGAAACGAAATTTGGCCTGTGGAGGTTTTAGGGTGCAATAAATGTTTCTATGGTGGTTAGACACTCCACATTCACACACTCTCTAAGAGGGGGCTGCCATACAAATGAAACACAAATTTCTGCATTACTTGAGAATTAATCAAGCAAACGAAACCAAATTTGGCATGTGAAGGTTTTAGGGTGCAATAAATGTTTTTACGGTTGTAACGGTGGTCATACAAATGAAACACAAATTTGTACATTACTCGAAAATGAATCAAGCAAACGAAACCAAATTAAGTGTATGGAGGTTTTAGGGTGCAATAAATGTTTTTACGGTGGTTAGACACTCCACCCCCTCTCTAAGGGAGAGCTGCCATACAAATGAAAAACAAATTTCTGCATGACTCGAAAACTGATCAAGAAAACACCAAATTTTGCATGCAAAGGTTTCAAGGGACAGAAAACGTTTCTATGACGAATAGACACTCCTCCCGTCTTTCTGAGGGGGGAGGGGAGCTGCCATACAAATGAAGCGTACATTTCCGTATAATTCAAAAACAAATCAAGCAAACGGAACTAAATTTGACATTTGGTGGTTTTTTTTTTTTTTTAAATTCGTTTATTTTTACAGGCTCAGTTACTTAAGTTTAAAGGAGCCGAATTCTTAAATATATTTTTAAAACTATATATATATAGAAACAATTTTCTTACATCTATGGTTAGTAAGGTGGAAAACCGATTACTCGCGGTGTACTCGAGTTTAGAAGGGTGACATATTTTTAGGAGAAGGATGGGATATAAGGAAATTGTAACAATGTTGATGAGCACTCAATTCTTAAATCTATTCGTATATCTATAGTTTATTTACATTTCAACTTATTCTACTATTTATAGCAAGGGGACGAATTACCCGCAAAGGAAAGAAAGGAGGGTATAAGGATGTAGGGACAATCACACACGAAGATCTATAGCTTTAAGGAAAACATATATATGGGACATGTAATCAAGGTCTAACCGAGCCAACACATCTCTCACCGGCACATTGGGCTGTCTTCCTCGGGCCCGAAGGGAGTTTTCTAAATTCGATCTGGCGACCAGATACACCTCGCACGACCAAACAAGGTGCTCGATGTCGTGATAACCTTGGCCACAAACACAAAGATTGTTGTCGGCAAGATTAATACGAAAGAGTAGCGCATCTAACGAACAGTGATTGGACATGAGTCGGGAGAAGGTGCGAATAAAGTCCCGACTCAAGTCCAGACTTTTGAACCACGGTTTGAGGCTAATTTGGTGGTTTGAAGGAGAAGAAACATTTCTAAGGTGGTTTGACACTCCTCCCCCCTCTTTAAGCGGTCTCCCATACAAATGAGACACAAATTTCTGCGTAACGCGAGAACTTATCAAGCAAACGAAACCAAATTTGGCATGTGGAGGTTTTAGGATGCAATAAATGTTTCTATGGTGAATAGACAATCCTCCCCCTTCTCTAAGGGGAGAAGAGGGAAACGGTCTGTCTTTATTCTATCATATTTTCTGTATCAAATATTTATTTCATGTAACGGAGAAACATGTTATTTGCAAGTGGTTAAAAAATCTTGAACGAGAATTGTGTCTGAAAATAATATAATATTATAATGATAAGTTTTGGTAGAAGTACTAGGATTTTCTTAGTAAAAGGTAAATTCAACGGGGTCGGTTAGAAGATCAATCAATGAATAGTTCTACGATTGGACTCATGAACTTGCGCTTAGTAAGAAAACGTGAATGTTTGAAGGTATTGATAACAAAAAACAAATTTTGGGCGGGACGAAGTTTGCCGGGTCAGCTAATGTTGAATAAAGCCTTCAAATTAAGGCAAAAATAATGGATTAATTTCTTAATTATATCTCGTGATCTACTGACACGATAACCGATTCTGTACAAAGCAATCCCTCTATATTATTAATCAGTGTATGACTTGAGATGGCTCGAATCACTTCACGAAAAAAACTTATCTCAAGTGAATACTAATGAATTCTCCCGGGATTCCCGAAAACGAATGCTGTAACGATAGTTGTCATTAAGTGATATTCTTCAAGTATTGATTTATATTTAAAATTGGAGCTGATAATTAGGGTGATCACCATAATAGAGTGAATGACTTTAACGTGATCATTGTTATTTCACATCACTCGCGGTGCAGAATGAGGGAGAGTGATTCCCCCTTTAAATCTACTGGACGAATAATCATATAGATCTTCTAAGAAAAATGCATCGATTATCTATCTTTTTTTAAATGATAAATCCTATTCTCGTTAAAAATGGCAATACCCTAGAATCATAGAAATTCAATACCTTTATCCTCATCAACCGAAGTTCACCAGAGAATCCTCATACGGGCGGAAAGTTCAGATACAAATGATTATCGTACAGAAAATGTTCAAAACTGCTGTTTCGAATCGATTTCATTCGTGACGCCCACTTCCCATAAAGAGGAGCAAAATCCAGCCCACATGTGGTCTACCAGTCTATCGAGTTATTCCTCGATTGACACATGTCGAATTCCAATTTTACTTCCTGTTCCAATCGATTGCGTTACAGAATCAAATCGGTCCCATCTATGTTCTGATGTGTGTACTAAGCGGAAAGTTCTCCTCGCAATCCACCCAGACCCAGACAGTGCCGAAGGATTGATCCTCCGAACATAATCCACTTTTCGACGGCTTCTTGTGTATCGCACGCTTTTACACTCGATATGTGAGACGAGACAAATAGAGAAAGGCGTAACGGTTACACATTTCTCTCCGGCGGCATGTAGGTTTGAATGATGATTGGAAATATTCCTTTCGGATAGAATCATCGTTGTCCCATCTTCGTCTTTTTCCTTCCTCGTTCTCCCGGCACACGGATGCCTGGGAAGTGTCGGTGTGACGTTTGCAGCACGCCAGAGTGGCACCGAAAAAGGCGTATATTTATGGGTTATTACCGGGATGATTATACGGTATCGATGTCTTTGTTTATAGCAGCCAGATTCCGAGGTCGTACTCCGTATTAAAAGGAGGGAGTTCTGGGTGCCGTGAGGGTAGCTAATTTATGTTTATGCGAGCGAGCAGCAGAGGTGGAAGAATGGATCATCCACAA
Source organism: Toxorhynchites rutilus septentrionalis (assembly GCF_029784135.1). NCBI lineage: Eukaryota > Metazoa > Arthropoda > Insecta > Diptera > Culicidae > Toxorhynchites > Toxorhynchites rutilus. Next base: position 132,034,191 of record NC_073746.1, read on the forward strand.
CCGACATGAAAATATCGTGATGATGCTCCTATGCTCCTGGTTTTAAATTTCACCTTCTTCTTAGCCTACGTAACCAGGGTAAACGGCGGGGCGCATTGGTGCTAGGTTAGCGTGTGAACTGGTAGTAGAAAAAAATTCTTCCTAACTAAAGTTGAAGCTTGCGTCCACCTCTAGTCATGTACTCGCTGTGTACTTGTTGCGGTAGTTCAATTTCCTAGTGGACATTCGGGCGCCACGAGGGATTTCATTCGAAACTTGTGCCCAGTCGTTTAGCTTAAAAGGCAGCACTGTACAATTATGTGGCGCGTTACGTGCTATACAATTCTGATTGTGGTTGACGCTACATGACTTCTATTGCAGGATATCTCCACATCAATATTGCATCTTAAATTACTGTTGATGTCATTAAGTCATTATTTGTCCACTATTCTCTGCAATTCAATAAATGGAAATTTACTCTCATGGAATACTGTTTTCTTGTATTCACGTAACCAGGCCGTAATGTTTGAACTGAAACTTCACGGGGATTCAATATTAGCCATATCTCTAGCCTAGAACAATATCCTTCACACTATTTCTTGATTGTAGGTTATTAAATTCTAATTTTTGTGATTTTAATACTCCTGATAATAATAGCGATATAAATCATGTTTGGAAATACTTCATATCAATGTCGCAATGTAAATAAAACCCCGCGAACAAAAATGATGACCTCTCCCTGAGTCATTTATTGGCAGTTGTAGCTAGTATTAGCGAGGGAATGTCACGTTAGTAATAGACTTAATGGAATTGTGCCAATTGGCGCAATAACTCCCTCTCTGATGGATATTCCCCAGATGCATTATCATACAGTATCAAGGTGACTCATATTCTCATATTCATATTCAGCTCATATTCACGTATTTTTCTGCAACTCAAATCCAATATCCATCGGAGCTAACGTGAATGTGTGTGTCTGTGCTTTTAGATATGCATATGTCGGTGAAAAGAATACAAAAAACAGTCGCCCTTCAAAGCGGTAGCCTCTAGCAAACACCATGTTGGACCGTTTTCAATACTGTTGTGGGCCACAAGCGAACCCTGTTCGCCCCCAAAAACAGCGCAGAAAAATGTCACGCAAAATACGCACTCGTATGACGGGAGAGATTTAGTGAGGTTTATTTTTATGCGACCCACGCGAATACAAAACATTTCCATCGGTGTGCCGTTAGTGTGCCGGACCTTCGGAACAATTTTCCCATCGCCCTGCGGCGTCCTTAACGAGCTGTGAAGGCTGCTGGAACGGAAGCAGAATGAATGTGCGAAAGGTCGTTCCGATCGCACTGACTCGCATCTCGGTTTTGTTATGTTGTTGACTTTTTCGTGGTCTAATTTTGAAAAGAGAGCTATTCTGCAATTAGTGAATTGTTTGTTTCGTTCCTGCATGGCAAATTAATATAGCGTTTTTTCTCTTGTTTTTTTCAGAATTAACATCAGGAAGGTGAGTTCGGAATCATTGAATCGACGGAAACATTACGGTTTTTAACGAGTAGGGTATACGTATCAATGATCACAAATGAACATGAATATATCCGCAATGCAGTCACCGGCAATTTTTATGGTAAAGTACTATGTCGCTCGTCCGATAGATACCCTTCGATATTAATAGTAACACTGACTCTTACACGGCCGTTCTACGCATAGATGCCCCATGTTACTTTTTGACAATTTTCACTTTTCTTGATAAAACGATGTTTTTATCCACAATTTTCTGGAAAAACACAAAAACTTATTGTTTGTTCCCAGTGTTTTGAAAAACAACATCAAGCTCAATTGTCCCATGTTGAAATTCTAGGCATAATTGTTCCATCATGTATTTTTTGTAGATCTATAATAAATGTATCGGTTAAGTACAACAATTTTATGTCACGCTTTCAGCCGGGCTAATGCACTCATTTCTGGCAAACAGATAAACACGTGTAACAGAACACGTGTACACTAGGGTGTCAATTGGGAAATAATCGACCCTAAAATTTCTAAAAGTTACCCTCTACAAAATGTTCACCACCTCGAAAAAAACACCATATGCCAAATATCAGTTCAATCGGACTTAAGGGAGAGTGGCGCAAAGCGGTCAAAGTTTGAGTTTTTTGAAAACCGAAAAATCAACAAAGGGGGGAGTAAAGGAAATCTGGGTTTTCGATTTTTTTTTTGATGCCAAATGTCTTAAAATTGCATGAAACGTCGAGATCTAGTGTCATCTCGAAAATTTTTTTTGTCGAAAATCGACATTCTGGGACTTTGTTTTTTTTTCGGAACACGAAACGAAAAGTATGATTTTGGGTACCAATAAGAATGAATAGCTATCTCGGAACTTGCTGCGAAACGTAAAAAAATGCAATAAAAAAGTTCATTCGGAACTTACTGCGAAATGTTGATTTGCATGATAATTTACCCTATGCAAAATATTAGCTTATTCGAACTTTATTTATTGGTGTCACAGACGTTGAAATTCGAGTTTTTTTGAAAAACGAAAAATCACCGGAAATCGGGGTTTAAAAAAAATTATATTTGGCATAGGGTGTTTTTTCGAGGTGGTGAACATTTTTTATGGAAATCTTAAGAAATAATGAAAGATTTCGCACGCTTTTAGCTCGGCCATCTATTGATAGATCGCAAAGATGGTTCCATCAATAGATTGTTTAATAACTTTAAAATGCCGAGCATTATCCGAACCCACGTTTTGATTGATTCGATTTTTGTTACCCGAGTTTCGCCGGAGCAAGTGCAGTAGCACCAAAACACAATTTAAATATATCCGAACAATTGCGAGAACAATCGTAGCTACCATCATTCTATCTGAGGGAACACTGGACAAAAAAGCAGCATAATAAATACTCCCCCGTTGCGGCAATCCTCAGTTTATGGTTTGTTATCGTGCTGAACGGACATGCAAGATTGTTTGTTTCAGAATGCGTTCTCAGAATATGCAATATACACAACTGTACAGTATTGAGCTTGCATTGGCGTACCGAAGCATAGCAAAAGAGAAATGTGAAATTAACTATTAAATTAGAGTAAGCTTTCATATGTATTTTAAGTCTAGTTTCGGTTCAGCCAGCGAGCGTCTAAAATGAGCAAAATCGGTCATCAGTGTAGAACTTACGACGGACGCACGGCGAGCACAATTCGCCATGCAATAGTTTAACTTTTTTCCGTGATTTCAGTTTTCCATAACATAACAACTTGATGCTGGAGGAGACGCGTCCATTTTTCTCGCCGTACGCTGTTTTTTTTGTCGGGAGAGAACTAATGTGAGTTCAGGAATGTGTTCGGATTTATGGGTGAGCGATGGAGATGTAATTTTGCTAAGAGATACTGATAAATTACTTGAATATTCAATATGTTCAGTGTTTCAGTATTGCTATGGACAGCGAGCAATCAACAGTTAATACTGAGACTGAGAGTTCATTTACGAATTCTATTAACACTAAATTTTGAAAAACTCAAAAATCATTTCTTTTCCCATATTTGAAGTGTAAATAGTGCGAATAAGGTCAATTATGATTGCTTCGGCAAAAAATATGGAAAAGCCGGTGTAAACAAATATATTTTTCGTACTTAACCGCGTTCGAACGAAAACTAGAAATTACCGTTTTATTCTAACGAACAGGTTTTCGTGCTTTGAACGAAAACCGGAATACGATTGCACATAATTAACGTATCTGATCTGATATTTTAGAACTAATTCATTGGGATGAGTCGAAATTTTGGAATCAGTGGCCCTGAAAAGGACCGATGACTTACGTGATTTTGTAGAACCAGCTGATCCATTCTTGTCCTCGCGAGAACAATGTCGCATTTTCTTCCCATATTGTCAATGCAGACAGATTTTCTTGTATTTTTTAAAGATTGTGGTTTACTCGCCTGTAGCCTCGATTCTGATCTTGCGAACAAAATTGCACCACGGTGTGCAACATCTCCCATTCACGAATACGCTATCGAGCCTCCGAAGTGGTAATGCTTTCGGACTTCGCATCGAGCGAAACCACTGTGTGAGAAATCACCATTAACCCTTTCACTACGGTAGTGTGCTCCGTCGGAGTGCTACCGCTGAACGGAGCATTGCGCCGAACAGTATGCATATCGCGCTGGTGTGATCGATGTGCAGTATCACCCTGATGTCGTCTATAGACGACGCTCGTATACACAGGTCGTCGCGCCTTTAGATGAACCTCGTAACGAAAGGGTTAAGAAAGATTGTTGACTGACTACTTGCTGACTGGAGCGAGACTGTATGATTAAAATCGCAAATACAACATTTTATGAACTCGTCCCTTGCAATAAATAGCAAGCGGGTGCATTTTAAGTTGCAATATTTCCTTTCTACTCAGTATCCGTTTCGAATGAGCGATTTTCGCATGACTGGTGATTTGCAGTGGTATATAAAAATTGTGACACTAATCGCTTTTCGCTAATTTACAAAATATTAGACCCGTATTTTTTATTTTTCCATTAGGGTGACCATTTCCATTTTAGAGTGGTCCAAAAATTCACCTTTTTCTCATTTTTTCGAAAACCATTTTTTTCAAAAATTTATAACTTTCGAACTACTGTACCGATTTAGATGATCGATATATCAAATCAAAGCCAATTAGTTGGTCTTTTATGAAAAAATGCTACAGTTGCAGAAAAAAACATTTTTGTTATTATTGATCGTATTTGTTCGTATGGTTTTCATGATATCGGGACCACGAGCGCCTATTTTTTTGTATTTTTTCTGAGGTTTTTTATATAACAGATCCAAAAATCAGAATAGCGTTTTTTTCGTTTTTGTGTTATGATTCTTTTAATCTACCGGACCGATTTAGATGATTAATATATCAAATCATAACCTAATCTTTTTCGAAAAAATATTACTTACAAATTACAAAAGAACTGTATTTTGTTTTCGTGATTATTGATTGTATTTGTTTTTTTTAGTTTACATTGTTTCGGGATCAAGGACGCTGTATGTATTTATTTTATTTTTCTTGAAAGCTGAGGTTTTTCGACACAACATATCCAAAATTAGAGAGCTGTTTTGTTTCGTTTTTAAGTTATGATTTTTCAAAGTTAACATGTTTTCAGTCTTCGTTTAATATTCCTATGTGACTAGATCAGATATATGTGACTAGAATCCAGTTTTTTCGCGGGTGTGAATGTTGAACTGCATACCAAATGTCTTTTTTTTTTTGGCGAAAATACCAAAAATGATCGATTTTCATGGGTTTTAAGATGTTTAGATCAAAAAATTAAATTCTGCATAATATTATGAAAAACGTTTAATGTTTTTTTTTTCAAAATATATATACAGTAGAACCCCCATTATCCGCGAGCGGATATGGTTTATCCGCGAAAGCGAGTTCCATAGTAATTCTATGAAACTACCCTAAATTTGACAATGAATGGTAGGTTTTTGTTCTTCTGTTTTGGTTATGACTTTCACATTATTTGACTACTGGTGTACACGACCTTACAGATGGATAGTTCAATGATTCCTGTATTGATAAAACATTGTTTTCATACTGAAATATCTGTTTTTTTGTGTTTGCACCTCATTTTTAGTCATTTGTTGTGTTATCCGCGATTTTCGTGATCCGTGATTTTGTCGCTTGAGACACTTAAGCGATTATTCAAATAACATGAGACATTTATGCAAACAGTAGTTCTGATAGTTATGAACAATCTTTTCACACCAAAAATCACACCAAAGTGGTACAATGGCTAAATTCTGCTGTTATGATTTTTTTTTCACATTCCTATTCATTCAACGCGTTATCTTGTGTGGGTGACTACATTGTTTGATACTGAGGATCGTTATCTATTACCCATAGGAATACCGTATTAATTCGTGGACAGGTTCACTAGACATCAAGTTTCGTTTAGGAAAAGCATAAACTGATACATGATTGAGTAAAATATAAAATAAGCATGGTTTCTTGCTGTGGTGGCTGAGAGCAGACAAACGACCACAAAGAGTTAATATAGAGCAATTTCACGCCCAATCAGCAGCTCCCTAACCCATTCGTCTCTGTTTTTTTTTGGAACTTGGTACTTATGATGGAATCTGAAATCAATGAACTATTAGGGAATAAATAACATACATTATGGTATGCTTACTCAAAAATTTAATTTGCCAAACTTTGCCAAATATCATATTTTAATCAGACATCTGGATTTTTAGTTATGATTTTTTCGAAAGAAAGATCGATGATTTTGAGTGCCTCCTTGTAAAAAATCAGTCGTTATTTAAATTGGTCATGAACATTGTGATTTTAGGTAGTTTCAACCAGAAGTACCAAGTTTTAAGTGGATCGGGTCAAAATGTTCTGTTTTTTAACTGATTTGGCGTGGAATTACTCTATGTTATGTAAAATACTCTATACTTTTCGAAAGGGAATTAGGGAATCTTCGTTATCGACACCCTAAAAACTTGAAAAACTTTTAATTTCAAAAGGGTCTTTCTACAAAAGTGGATTTTGTATGGAACTAATTAAATATTCTTTCCAGGAGGTTCATTGATACCGTTTATTGTCTTTGATAAGATAAACAATTGGCAAAAATTATTATGTTCCGCAATTGACGAAAACATAAAAAAAAATATATCTCAAAAATGAAAATTATATCTTTCTGAAATTTTGGTAACGTGTGTAAGAAAGCCTCAGCTTTCCAAAAATGACCAAAGGAATTCCTATACTTTTAGATAAATATGAACGGAACAGAAATGAACAGTAAATAAATTACGTGATTGAATGTGAAAGTTTACAGAATCTGAAATCAATGAACTATTAGGGAATAAATAACATACATTATGGTATGCTTACTCAAAAATTTAATTTGCCAAACTTTGCCAATTGCCAGGAAATGTTTAAAATTATATTGCAGAGAAATTAAAAAAATAGAAGTTGGGTGTTAAGGAACAAATTGTAGAGCAGTTAGAGAGCTTCAATTTGGTTGATGGAAATATTCATGTTTATTATGTATTTTTTGGATTACATTAAGAATAACACCTTAAACTCCACACACATTAAAGTTTTTCACTTCTGAAATGTTACTTAAATCCGCTAATTTGGAAGTTTTACAACTGTATCCTTTATAAAATTTTCTTATCTTTCAAATGGAAGCAACAGAATTGTCCTACGTAGCGTAATTTTTTAATTAGAGTTTAAGGCAAAAGGGCCTGAAACAGAGAAAAAGTTCAATAACTCTGTCATTGTTAGAATTCGAACATATGCGTAGAAACATTTTTATCATCAAATATGATCCTCTATCACATTCTGAAATAAATAAGGTTTTTTATATGAGAAAGGTATTTTATGACTTTAAGGGGATGAACCAAAAATTAAATTCTTCTTTTAAAATCAAAAAAAACAAAAAATAAGTGTATAAAAACAAATAAAAAAAGAATTTTTTTTGATTCGATTATATACAGTGAAAATAAATCGAAGAATATATATAATCGAGTCCGACCTGTATATGGAAAAACATTCATCATAGAATATCAAAAACCAAGACTGTACATTTTGTTTATTGGCCCAAAAAAATAACCTGTGCAAAGTTTCTGCTCAATCGGATGGAATTAGGGATGTCTCAAACCGCTCAAAGTTTTGATCCTCGAAAATGTTCCAATCTACATGAAATTTGGAAAAAAAATTTTTCGATGCTAAATGACTTAAAAATGCATAAAACGTCGTGATCTGGTGTCATCTCGAAAAACAATTTTTGGCCGAAAATTGACTTTCTGGGACTTTTTTTTTTCCCAAAATATATTTTTTATTAAGGCACATGTGGCGTTAGCCTGACGGGGCCGGGAGTCCAATATTTTGACAAATTTTGTCTTACAACTATGTTAGTAATATGTAACCGATTACTCGCGGTTGGCTCGAGGTTAGTATTACAAGTGTTCTCATAATTGGTATGTTGCAGTCTTCGATGCTCTATACGTGTGCCCGACACGGGCTACTTCCTATTGGGATTCAGCTGACCATTAATCAGCAACGCTCCCTAGTCTGTACCCCATATCTAGCGTGGTGCGTCTTTCTCGACTCGAGGAATCCAGGATAGAATGGTCACTAGCCGGCGCAATCATCAGTTCGTGTAGAGTTGTCATGAGCGGTACAACCTTTGGCTCTTGTTGAATGATCAGTGGACTGCACAACCTTTGGCCCGTGCATCTGTAAAGAGTGTGTGTATGTATTGCCGCGACTAAGTAAAAGTTTATCGATCGCTAGGAGGGATATAAAACGGGGACACAACGAAGGAAACATCATTAAACGTTGACATCGGCGTTTCTGAGGAACAGGTATAGATGAAGCAGAAGATCAGGATCCCGGCTACCTAAGATATCCCGGACGGGGATATCCGATTGTCTGCCTTTTGCTCTCAGTCCTCTAGAGAGCTGAGAGCGAGCAGCATGGAACCGGATACACGACCAGACAACATGCTCGATGTCGTGGTAGCCATCGCCACAATCACAAAGATTGTTTGCTGCGAGCCCAATGCGATAGAGATGCGCGTTTAGGTTGTAGTGATTGGACATAAGCCGAGATATCACGCGAATGAAATCACGACCTACATTCAATCCCTTAAACCATGCACTCGTCGAGACCTTAGGGATAATCGTGTGTAACCAACGACCGAACTCATCTTCACTTCACATGCGCTGCCAACTAACGAGTGTGTCCTGACGAGGAATGTGAAAAAATTCATTATAGGCAATTTGCCTTTCAAAAAGTGTGCCTTCTGAAGCGCCCACCTTAGCTAGCGAGTCCGCTTTCTCATTCCCCGGAATCGAGCAATGAGAGGGAACCCATGCTAAGGTAATCTTGAATAATTTTTCGACCAAAACACTCAATAGATGTCTTATTCTTGTTAGGAAATAAGATGAGCGTTTATCAACTTTCATTGAGCGGATTGCCTCTATTGAGCTGAGACTGTCTGAAAAAATAAAATAATGGTCGATGGGCAGTGTTTCAATGATCCCTAGAGCATAGTATATCGCACCCATTTCTGCGACATACACTGGGACTTGACCTGAAGATATGGAAAAAATAGTTATCGAATTTAAAAAACCGACCATGTACAACTTGTTGAATGGTCTTATGGCATTATTTCTTGATATCTTCTTCAATGGCATTAACGTTTCTAGAGGAATTTCTCAACGTAGTATTATCTGCGTCATTTTTTTATTAGAACTCAGTTGAGATTTTTATGATAAATAACACGTCTTGAGTGTATTATGAGTGGCAGCTCAACGAATCACGTTGTATTGTTTCTGGTGTAGCACAGACCAATATAAAATATAAATTCACCTACAATAACTCTCCGACAGAGCGAACTTATAGCACTTTTATCGTGTCCATTACACGTCACCATATTGGGCGATAGAAGAATAAAAAACGACTCGACTAACGTATGATACTGACAGTAATTGCTCACAGATTTTGATCTTATAGTAAACATTGGATCGGTTATTCGGCATAAGTGTGCTCCACCTTTCTCTCGAATGTATTTCGATACCATTTCGCTGATTTCATTAGGGTTGCCGAGAAAATCTGCGAGCAGATTTTACTGTGGCAAAATTTTATTAGAAAATGATAAATTAATCGGTTTATTAGCAACCCCACTTGCCCACTCGTAAACTGAATGTGTACAGCTTTACATGTAGCGTTCCCTTTTCGAATGTATTTTTCCTGCATCGTGCGTGATAGTGTGCCAAGTCTCAGGCAGCCAACCTTTGGCAGGAATTAACCCATCCCCTAGGGACAACGCTATTATACTGTGTAGGTGTACCGACAGGCTCGTCGATATGACTTAAGACTCGGCCTGTGTACCGCAATGGTCAGAATCTCCAAACCGTTGATCTGCTGCCAGCGCGTGGTTTGCATGTGTTTGTGTTGGACTGGAAATCGAGACGGCGTTTTATTGAAAATGGGGGATCTGGATCACACAACATTGGGTTGGCACTGTTGTAGCAATGCGCGCCACGAGACGACGATGATAGGGGAGATTCGAGAATGAAGGTGTATGTGAAGGAAGGAGAGACCGACCGACTATGGGGACTATCTGAAGCTCGCATGTTTCGAACAGTACCGGAGTACCGGGGGATCAACAAGAAGACCCTGACCGTCACAGAAGGTGGAGCACACCAAGCGTGACGGCAGAGAATGAATTATGCGTATTGTGTTAGTGTGTCGAGTGTTCGGTCGGTGCTGGAGTTTTATGCCCTGGGGTAGGTATGCGCGCCGGTGTGTTGCTTTGATAGAGTTTCGTTTATAAAAACGTTAAATATAAAACGCACACGGTCTCTGGAATAAAACAATCGAAAAATGTATTATTGCATCGCAGTCATCGATTTAATGACATTTCTAACCATTCAATCACTATCAGCGAAATCACGAGGACAAATCGAGGTTCGAATGCGATGAGACGATAACATGTATTTACAAATATTTTATTACAGTCGCCGTTGTTGTTTAGCATAACTCGGGCTTTCAAGTGTAAATATTGCACATGAGGTATCGTATGGCTCATTTCAAACAATCACAGCATTATGGTTAACGCACATGGCACAATAATTATCGGATTTTTATTGTTTATTTAAGATAATCAACTTCCCGCGCATAAATCTGATATGATTCAGCTACCAATAATGTGATATTTTTTTACAAATAAGCATGTGCTCGACTTACTGACAATGCATAAAAATGTCACTTGTCAGCCCAGCTACCATTATTGCTCTAGTGGACAATATATGCATCCATGACAAGTTTATAATGAGTCAACCATATTGTGGTTTACTACATTGTCCCAGTTGGAATGTGACAAATTTGTAAAAGTTGCAATGCATTGCGACTTTTATCAACTTGACATGTTGTTACGGTACTCGATAATCGGTATAATGATACTGTTTTTTTTCGAACGTCTTCAAATTACATTGTTGGATGAATATATCCAAATATATATTCTATGATGAAAATTAAATATCTGCTCTGCCCATGTTTGCACAGGAGATGTAATCACCAACACCATTACTGCCGTTCTACGCATAGTTGTCCCATTTTCCAAAATCAGCAAGTGAGAAAAACGCAATCAAAGTTTTCTCGCATATTTATCTACCAAAAGGTTTAAGCATTTCAATTTAGCAATACACCGGGTTTTTTATAAGCACTATACTTTTGTTTAATGAAATTTGATGAGATCCCCTCACTGGATCAAACAAGCTTGATTACGGGTTTGAAAATTCATGGTGGGACTGTTATGCCCAGAATATCAACATGGGACAATTGAACTTGATGTTGTTATTTGACATACTGGGAACAAACAATATTTTTTTTGTGTTTTTCCGAAAGATTATGCATAGAAACATCGTTTTATGAAGAAATGATTGATCTGCAAAACCTTCGCAGAATATAAATCTCATTGTTATTAGGCATTCGCTAACAAGGCGTACACGTGTTCTGTTAAACTTTTTCTTATTTGTTTGAGAATTAGTTCGTTCTTCCAAACCATAAATGAGTGCATAAGGCCTGCTGAAAGTGTGACACGAAATTCTTGTACTGGAACCGACTTATTCGATATGGATCTACAAAAAATACATGGTGGGACCGTTATAAATAGAATATCAACATGGGACAATTGAGCTTGATGTTGTTTTTTAAAGTTGGAAATAAACTATATGTTATTTGTGTTTTTCCGTAAGATTATGCATAAAAATAACGTTTTATGAAGAAAAGTGAAAATCGTCAAAAAGTAACATGGGACAACTATGCGTAGAACGACAGATTAGTGTTGAGAAAACGCAATTTTGTTGTTTTTTTCCAATGAAATTACCTGTCCAGTTGAAGGATATTATCGGCAAAAAGAGGGTCTAGGAGATTTTGCGGAATAAAACATTTTTTTCTATTTGGAAAACGCTTACGTCTATATATGCGGACAATCAATCGTTTCAATGAACATTTGTTCGCGTAGCTAGACGTAATCACCAGGTTGCTCTGTCTGTAGCGTTAGTATTCCCTATTCCGATAATAGTCAAAATGTCTCCGTCGGTAGTTTCAGTTGTTATCGGATAAAATCAAAAAAGGGTTGGAAGAAATTTAGTGAAATGCATGGAAAAGGTGCTCTGGATATGTTGCGAGTCTATGATAGTACTTTTTTTCCTGAATACTCTGGGATATGATGAGAACAGCAGGTTAATGTTTTTCAATTAATTTAATTTGTAAAGGCAATCTGCAATGTTGGTAATTGCTATGAAAAATGCCTCGAACGTTATGGCGATTACGTAGAAAAATAGAAAATAAAACATAGATTTCGAAAATCGCCTTGTTTTTTGTCCTAACTTTAGTTTTCCTCGAGTTCTGAGGCACTGAAACTTATTTTTTAAACGACCCTCGTATAACATTAAAAATTACAATTGCTTCTCTTTGTTCATCACAGTGCAATGTACAGAAAATAGTAATTATATGAGGTTTCTTTTATTCATCTATTAGGAAACACTAAGTATTAAGACACTATCGGGACAGGCATGTTTGGACTCTACAAAGAATGTGATTCAAATGTAGATTTAGCTTATAGCACATAATATTGATAATTGTTGATTTTCGAACGATGTATGAAAGGTGTACAGTGATTTTTCGGAAACGTTTTTTCAAAATTGTTACGTAGGGGGAGAGGGAGTCCAAAATCCGGATTTTTAGCGTTACGTAATTTGTGCACGACGCCTAAGCATGCATCGCAAGCGTTATTCTTCTTCAATTTTCACGCCGATTTTTTTTCAAATGACATACACACGGTCACATGCCTCAATCACTCCACATTTCGGATAAACAAAACATTGATACCGCTTAATTATAATCAATTCAATCTACATTTGGTAGCAGCAATGTATGTATCTGATGCAAAAATACACAAGCGCTCTTCACCAAACAGCATGAAAACTGTGATTTTGTATTACTTCACCGACTTCCACCTTGGATTTGAGGTTGTGAAAAAAATCTCATCACTATTTCATTCACACGACGACCCAACATCGACACTTCAAAAATCGCTCGCCGGCAGGACCAAGACTGTTTAATGGAAATTTCAAATGCCCTGTTTTTACTCTCTGGACTAGGGGATTGAAATGGATATATTGTAATAATTAACATATCAAAGAAATCTATGATAATTGTACAAATTCAATTCTCACTCCCGACATTCTTCCAAAAATGGAAGTAAAAGTGACGAACCAGCCAAAAGTGTTGTAAGTAATACACAAAAATAATCTATGTAAATTTCCGATTCGATTCATTAGAATTATGTCGTATAAACATTAAAAGTATTCTATGAAGACGCTACCTATTTTCTGATTTGGCAGCCTTACTGGAAAACCTGATCCTACGTCAAAAAATTGTGCAAATTATAGAAAACTCAGGACTCCTGCATTTCAATAAGTCACCTCCACAGCTCAACAACTCAAATTCCGTGTCATCAGTTGCGCCAAAAAAGTGTGCCACTATCTATCCAATTGTTTAACATAAAAAGCACATTGTTTGGAATTGTGAATAAGCAATAGAGAATTGGATTGAAAAAAAACCGATTTTACCAAACGTATTTTCATTTAGTCCCGCTACTCATGACTCACCCGTTAGTAGTCGGTTGACCAAAAAAAGGATTCATGAAAAATTGAAACTCGCGCCTATTAAGATTCGTGGAATAGATGACAGATGATAGAAGCGATCAATTGTGGAAGACAGCACTGCCCATGTTTGTATAGGAGACGTAAGCGACAAAATGAACAAAATCGACTTTTTCGCCGTTATACATTCTACGCAATGTAATTCATTTGTTTTATTCATTTCATAAAAATATGTATTTTTAATTCTAAAAGAAATTATGTGAACAGCCCATATAATATCCAACAAGTCATCCATACATGGTAGAAAGGGTTCTGCTACAGGGAAAAAGTTTTTCTAACAACAACTTTTTAGTGTTTCCTTTGAAAAATTAATAGTAATTTAGTTCTTGTAACATTTTTGTTTGTGGATTCTCACGATTCACATGTTCGTTAAGCCTTTTTTTTTATTTGGAAACATGTCAAGAACATATCGATCGTGATCACACAAAAATGTTACGAGTAAAACATAAGTTTTCCAAGAGTCTCCATAAAAAAAATATTTTTATTTCAGGAGCTATGTTGATCGCAGTTCACACTTGAAGCTTCATATTTTAATGTTAGGTTAAACTTTATTAAATACACTTTATTGCTATCCAGACTTTAACCAAAATTTTGTAGGTGTTATAGTTTTGGAGTCAAGAATTCAAAAATTTCTAACTCAAAAACTATAGGGAAGTTGGGGCAAAGTGGTTACCCCAAGGAATATGTCCAACGAATATTGTAGCTCAAGTTATTGTTCAAGATAGTAAAAGATAAAAATTTAAAATATAAGTCGATTTTGGACTCGATTATATGCAGTTTGATTTTTTTTAATATTTCAAATATGAAAAAAATAAAAAAATAGAAAAAATGTAACTTTTCAACGTTATGGTGAAATTCTATTGGTTACTATAAGTACAGTGAAGTAAAAATCGTGATTTTTGAAGATTTTGATTGAATTCTAACCAGGAATTGTTTATTGCGGTATTGCAGCCAAAATAAGAAAGATGTCTTGGGTGTCTTCTTTTATGTTCAATAAACGAACTCTGACTCGATTATATACAGAATTCGACCATATACAGTGAAAAGAAATCCGAAACTGCATATAATCGAGTCCGCCCTGTAGTACATTTTTCATTATTAGAAACAAGTTGAGACATTTATTAAATTTTTTTTGGCCTGGAAATAAAGTACAAGATACAAGTTTAGTTGGTGTGGCATATTTTTTCAGAGTCAAAGCCACAAAAGGGGCCCCTTTAAGAGCAGAATGTGATAAGATATATCAACTTTAGTAAACAGAACATTTTAAGTCATTATTCACCATTGACCACTTTGTCCCCGAACATCAAAGTAATTTCTATGCGAATTAATCGCTGAGATTAAACAAAAAAATTGTTCACCTCTCCTAGAATGTGAACAATTGTCCCAACTGATGATTTGTCCAAGAATAAACTAAATTCCACGAGATTCAATTCAATTCGAAAAAATGTCAAAATAATCTACTTAAAAGTCAATAAAACCTAACAAGAACACTTAACCTTCACCTGAAGAGCAGGATTCTACACCAAAATTCAAAGATACTCATCAACTTTGTCTTCAGGGACACATTCCACGCTTCATCATCTATCCCCAGTCGCAGAAAGAAAGCCACCGAGCAAAGATAGGTGATTAATATTCCCATTGCACTACTACTATGCCCGCCTCAAAATTATGACTCGCTACTCTCGAATGGATGTCACAGCTCACACCCTCCCCCACACAAGTGCTTGAGTAGACGCTTCAAGGTACCGTGTCACATTGTCCTACTGCCGCCGCATGGCGCGGTTTATGGCTTTCAGAGACGACACAACGTAACTGCAGTTGCATTTGCACCAGAGCGGATGTATTTCTCCTGCTTCTTGGCTTTGTTTGACGACTTTTAAAATCTGTCCCGCCAAGGTGTCATTACTCTCTACCTGTTTTTTTCGCTCGTGTACCGTCACAAATCCGGAGCTTGAGATGAGCAAATACGGCGCTATAATAACCATTAATCGGGGATGGCATTTCGCTTTTCCCTTCGGCTCATCGGCTGGCCCCAAATAAGGACACATTCGCATTGTTTGCACACAAGCGCGCTACTCAAGGTTTACCTGTAAATCGTGTGAGAGAAGGTGAGCGTACTGCAATGTGAGGTAAACAATGGTTGAATCTTATATTTGGATAACTTCATTTGAAATACTTCTACCTCTCGATGTGCGCGTTCTGCATTCTGCTTGACTTTTTTTTTCATCAATTCTCCCGAAAACAGTGAATTATATTGGCTAGTTTTTAGAAAGCCGGAAAGACCAATTTTCACAATTTTCACGGGACATTGTTCCAACAATGTTAGAAATAGCGACGTCGACACCAACAACTGCGGGACAAATTTTTCAATTTTCCTTCTAAAAACGCAAGTTTCACCGTCGAAAAATACATTTTTCACATCCGGCTTGAAATGTACTGCACTTTCAAGTCAGTCCCAGAAACATTGCTCAAAAATTAACTGATCGACCGGAAAATGTCACCAATAAGTAATTCGCGATTTATCTGTCATCCTATCAGATGGCAGCGGCAGTGAGGTTTTTCAAATGGCATTTCTAAAGGCCGTGTGTTTAGTTTAGTTTTCCAAATTGACCTTTTTTAAGACAAGAGGCGAATGAACTGAAAACAATCTGATAATCTGAGAAATATCAGATTATATATTGAAAACATCACCATCACTACACCAAAAGATCTGAACACGCTCCTAAAGTCATAAAAGCTTTCTTCTAGCAAAAAGTTTATTAAATCAATTCACTTTCGATTATTTCGGATATTATTTTAGAAATCATTGAAATTTCGAAAATATCTTTTTAGGTAGGCCAGGGCAAGCACATTATATAGTTCGTTCACGGTCATCCGAAGACTTGCATCAATCGCTGACCAATTCTGACTTCGATGAACTTTCATTTTCAAAGTTTTTGTGATTTTAATTTTAATAATTTTCTTTCAAAGCAGTTTCAAGCTATGGAAAAGTTGGGACAATAACTAGCAAACATCACGGCATGAATATCGACGCGGTACCTTAACCGAACAAAATTGCATCAATGTGCGTTATCTATCGTTCATTATTCTTCCGTATGGAGCAAAATAATTGTTTCTGGCATCAACATTGAGAAAGACTGCTGTCTGCTAGCTGTATGACTGATGAACAGTTAATTCTGTGAAATCGCGAATAGCTTGTATATACTCGATAAATTGAAAACAAGAGGAGCTTAAATTGCAATATTTTTCTATCCACATGAACCGTAGAACGAACGCTGCATTTACTATTTCTATTTCATAAAAACGTGCTTTGTTTTTCGGATTTGGCACCACTACTGAAAGACGTAGTCCTTAATAGGTCTTCGTTATTGTTACACATATAAAATACGAGGGCGGTCCGATAAGTACTTAGCCACATCGCCCGATGGTGTCACAAGAGAGATTACTTATCGTGTAGTACATTCTTGTAAATGGCTACAATCAAAATTTCAGCCGAATCGGACTCGTAGTTTTTTTTTGACCGTGTGTGAAGCGGGCGTGTCCGCGGATTTTAGAAAAATGAAAAAAAAATGGAAATTCCGCCGTCGCCACGGCCAAATTGGTCGAGTTGCACTACGAACTACTGCCCCATCCACCGTATTCTCCAGATTTGACCCAGCGCGACTTTTTTTTGTTTCAAAAAAACAAAAAGAAAAAGTCACTCGCCGGGCAAAAATTTGAGTCGAATGAGGAGGTCATCGCCGCCACGGAGGCCTACTTCGCAGACCTCGAGAAAACGTATTTTGCGGATGGGTTAATGAAGCTGGAGCATCGCTGGGTCAAGTGTATCGAAGATACTATGTTGAGAAATAAATTGCCACCTTTCCAAAGTTTTTGTTTTTTTTTTAAAGCTAAGTACTTATCGGACTTATCGGACACCAGATAGGCCAACCAAAAGGACCTGCCGATGTTGAATATGCATGTTGAATATATGGCTCGTTATTGACAGGAAGGTCGAAAAATAATGATTTTCGTGATTTTTTTAGGAATATAGGAATAAAGTGTTCGGGTATTTTGGTTATTGTTTAAGGTATATTTGAAGATGTATTTTTCATTTTTTGAGTGATGAATAGTGATTATTACGCTGTTAACAGCTGGATGCGTATATGCTGTCTGGAATCGATACCTTGTAGGTGGTATCGGTTCTGAAGCAACGGGGTGAAGCAGAACGAATTCCAGTGAATATTTTCAAACTTTAGGACAATACCTAAAGCATTCCACGGCCATTTTTGATAAAAATGAGTTATTTTTCATGAAAAATCGCTGTTTAGAAGGTCATAACAAATTGAAAGAAAATAGATATCCAAATACGACTATGTAACGCTTTAGATATTTCATTTTTACTTGCCGATTAAAAATTTCAGCCAAATCGGTCAGGTAGATCCTGAGATATCGATACCACCAGTTATAAAAACATAGTTTGGAGAAAAACGCTGTAACTTTCCAACGAAATTAAATATCGAAAAATTCTTTTAGGACAACATTTCAGAGGGCATAAGCTTCCAAAAAAAATCGATTTTTTTGACCTTCCAGAGGGTTCAATTAATAAAAAAAAATAAAAACTCAAGTGCCACGTCGTGTCGGATATACATAGTATCCGCGATGATTCTTCTCACGGTGATCATCGTCTAATGGGATAAAACCAACAACATGCCAGTTATCACATTTTCTGTGGCGTGTGGCTATATTTTTTTAATTTTCCTTCTGGTGACTAAGAAGCTGATAAGTATGATACGTTTATTTGCGTAACTATTCGATATTATTCGAATCACTCAAGGCACTAAAGGGTGTGTCACATCAAATTGCATCACGGAAAAAACGCTGTAGAAATTCGCCCAGTAGACCGATCCTTTTGAAAATTTTAGACAGTAAAATAAAAAATATTAAACAACTTTTGGCATTTTCTTTTTATTCATACTTCGAGCCCAAGCCCGTATGCTCGCACCTTCCTCTTTACCCCGTCCATAAGGTTCTGTACAACGTCAGGTTATTTTTTTTTAACAGAAATCCATTTTCTCTTGATGTCCGCCTCCGATTTGACAACTTTTAGGTTCTTCCGGAGGGCCTGCTTCATAATCGCCCAATATTTCTCTATTGGGCGAAGCTCCGGCGCGTTGGGCGGGTTCATTTCCTTTGGCTCGAAGGTGACCCCGTTGGCTTCGTACCACTCCAACACGTCCTTTGAATAATGGCACGAAGCGAGATCCGACCAGAAGATGGTCGGGCCCTCGTGCTGCTTCAATAGTGGTAGTAAGCGCTTCTGTAGGCACTCCTTAAGGTAAACCTGCCCGTTTACCGTGCCGGTCATCACGAAGGGGGCGCTCCGCTTTCCGCAAGAGCAGATCGCTTGCCACACCATGTACTTTTTGGCAAACTTGGATAGTTTCTGCTTGCGAATCTTCTCCGGAACGCTGAATTTGTCCTCTGTGGAGAAGAACAACAGGCCCGGCAGCTGACGAAAGTCCGCTTTGACGTAGGTTTCGTCGTCCATTACCAGGCAATGCGGCTTCGTCAGCATTTCGGTGTACAGCTTCCGGGCTTGCGTCTTCCCCACCATGTTTTGCCTTTCGTCGCGGTTAGGAGCCTTCTGAACCTTGTATGTACGCAGGCCCTCCCGCTGCTTGGTCCGCTGGACGAATGAACTTGACAAATTCAGCTTATTGGCGATATCCCGGACCGAACTTCTCGGATCACGTCTAAACTGCTTAACTACGCGCTTGTGATGTTTTTCACTGACGGAGCATCCATTTTTGTCGTTCTTCACCTTCCGGTCGATGGTTAGGTTCTCGAAGTATCGTTTTAGTACTCTGCTGACCGTGGATTGGACGATTCCCAGCATCTTACCGATGTCCCGATGGGACAACTCCGGATTCTCGAAATGAGTGCGCAGGATTAATTCACGACGCTCTTTTTCGTTCGACGACATTTTTCCAAATTTACGAAAAATTGACAGTGAAGCATTGTACAGAACCTTATGGACGGGGTAAAGAGGAAGGTGCGAGCATACGGGCTTGGGCTCGAAGTATGAATAAAAAGAAAATGCCAAAAGTTGTTTAATAGTTTTTATTTGACTGTCTAAAAATTTTCAAAAGGATCGGTCTACTGGGCGAATTTCTACAGCGTTTTTTCCGTAATGCAATTTGATGTGACACACCCTTTATACACTCTTATCTGATTATAAGCGAAAGCTGAAGATATAATTCCTAAGAATTAAATTTCTACAGCGTTTTTTCCGTGATGCAATTTGATGTGACACACTCTGTAGGAAGACCATCTGACTTATCAGTTAGAGACATCTTAACTAGTCATAACCTCAACTGTTTCTCAAAAGAACTAAGATCAATGTTTGATCTAGGAAAAAAACTATGCTACGAAGATACTCTAAATTGGTGACAATCACCAATTTCTCCATCCAGAGTGGTAGCTACGTCCAATCTCGCCTTGAGCCTTCCTCGCATCCTTTCGCTTTCACTGCTGCATGTTCAGGCACGCAATATGTCGACAATCATTACAACTTTGCGGCGTGTGCAAGCCAGGGTAAAAACCATGAGAAGAGCAGGTGAAAATATCACATATCCTTCACATCCCATCCCGAGCGTATTTTTTTTTGCGTCGCCTGCTGTGGACAATTCGTTACTGTCCCATGGTGGAACCCGCACGCATACCAGCACCGGTGCGAATAATGGAAAGTCGATACCAAAGGTTCGATCCAATCCCCTCGGATCGGATGAAGTCGACCAGATGCTCCATGCTCCATGCCATGCCGCTCATCAGGGAGTGCGAGCGGTACGAAATAAAGCCAAACCGAGCAACGTTTGTTGCAGTTTATCACTGAGTTGAGCTTGCACGCGGTTTATTTTTGCAGATCCAGAAAAACTGGTTTGGGGACAAAATTTGGACTTGTGTGAGTACTATCCGCATTGCTGCCCCTTTTGAAACGTGTGCCTTTTGCGAGATCCAAGGGGCAAGGGATTGCAAAACTGATTTTCTGAGGTGGATAGTCTAATGATAATGGAAAATGTAAATAGATTAATGTCGGAGAAAAAATTGTATATTGTTAACAAGTCCATTACATCAGTCCTTATTTCCAAGTGTCGTTCTCTTGTGAACCCTGACATAATACGATACTTTTGCGATGTTACAGTTCCGTTCGAAGTTGAAACATCAACAACACGCCTAACGCAATGGATATGGATCCAATTAACATGAATTCCGCCCCGTATAAGCGCAAATGTACGCAGTTTGAATTGATATTCAAATTTTGGCTCCGATTGTAAACCACCAGCAACACCAGATAAAATGTGTTCTAAATAGCCGCGTAGCCGCGGTACTTTTCATCCACACCACCATTGGGTTCGAGCGCGATGACAGTGGCATTCCACATATTTACTGCTGACACATTCCGGACTATTAGAGTCCGGTAAGCATTTCTCTCCGTTTGTTTTGACGATTTTGCGTTCCCCACACTCTTCTTCCGGCCTTATCGGCCTTTGAAGGGCCCACACGCCGGGAATACGATTTTATTTTTGTTTCGCTTTTATTGTTGAACGCTCCGAAGTTGTTGTCTTTAAATATTTACATAAATTGTTATCTCATTTTCGATATCCAACAAGCTTGCTGTGTCTATGGTCTCTCCAGCAAATACCTCGGTAAGCCAGCGAAAAAAAGGCTCGCAAAACATGCTGTTTTGTTCTCTTCTGTTGATTTGTCTGTTAGAAGAAAAAATATTTTACTCTCTTTGCTTGTTCATGAACGATCCACAACCACTGTGACGGTGAAACAAAATTGGAGCAACATTGAAAAAAAAAACGTAAGCAAGATGGAGAGGAACCCGTATAATCCGCTTCGACGTTTTTTTTTTTGGATTACGGAGGTAATTTGGGAGTTGGTGCTATTTCTTGCGAGCTTTTGGCTGAAACCTAATGTTGCTATCATCAGTCTCCGGTTGGTGATCAAATGCAGATAAACTAGAGCGGAAATGAACGATGTTTCATCGCACATACAACGTTTTCATTCTACAGACTTTCATTTTTAAGGCCCATGCTTGTCTACACAAAAAAAATAACTATATCAATGAAGTAACATTGGCTAACATTATGATTTCACGCTAAAAGATCTGGTTTCCTTCTGTCAAATATACTCAGCTAAGAACAATTTGAAATCATCGTTACGGCAATAATTTCTACTGTTTTGTAATGTTGAAACTTAATGATTTGTTTGTGCAATATCTGGATGATTTCCTTATCAAGTTATAAGACAACAAGTTATTATTGCGTAAGTAATTCCACGATTTATTTGCGATTCTCTAATTTCCTTCAAAATTCCGGTGGCCCGGAAATGTTTGTAGAAGCAGTCCAAGAGGACTGATTCAATCGTCTCGTCCTCACGAGAACAATACACAAACTGGTCATATTTCGAACGCGTCTCTTGCAACATACATTACAACATGCCGAATCACTAACCTGAATTCGAACATTCCCCATACTGAGAAACGATGGTTCCCTCGACTGTTCTTCAATCAAAGGTTGTTCTTCCATCGGTTCAGGGGAAGTAGACTAATTCAGCCTTGCGTCGAGATTTCTTTGTTTCTAGCTATGAACTTTAAATTTCATTCGCTTCTAGCCTTAAAAAAGTCTATTAGAAAATATGAAAACTATGACTCTCAAATAGCCTTGAAAAAGTCCTCTTAATCTACTGTCAAATCTACTCTTAACTGCGAGAGCAGTTGATTACTGGTCGCTGACTCGGACGTGACTTGTTTGTTTTTGAGAAATGCCGGAATACGCAAATGCTTATCGAGAGTTGAAAAAAAAAAAAAAAAAAAAATATATATATATATATATATATATATATATATATATATATATATATATATATATATATATATAAATTCATGGGAATGAAAGGCCGCATAAAACGAAATTATCTCCTCATTAATAATGTATATATGTGTATTGAGTATGCTGAACATGCATTCTTAAGCGAACGATTTGGGTGCAAACGTACGGAAACAAGGCCACAACTGATAAAAATGTGCTTCTTCTTCTTCACATTATATAGTCAAGTTTAATCACCCCAAGCCTTGAATGTCTATTGTGAAATTGTCGAAACCAAATCTTTCGTAGCATTTGAAAATGGCATTTTTAATATTTTGAAGTTCACTCTTAACATTAAGGTGAGGCTGTTGATTGATCTCTGGCTGGAGTGAGACTAAAAAAAATGCAAATGACATTTCTTCATACGGTGTAATTTAAGCTTCAGCTTGAGCTTGGGTAGACTGTACAATTGGTAGTTGCTCTCTGTGATTGACCTGAACCAACCAAATTGCACAAAGAACACACAGAATGACGCTTGGGACTAGCAAATCATTCTCGTTGTGCAATTTTCGATGATTCAAGCTTTAAATGGTCAATGACGACGCCGGCCACGTCCTTACAGTCACCAGAGGAAGAGAAGGAATGTTAGTATGATATTCGCCGCCCGAAGGCCAGAAGGGTCGCCTCTATAGCGTGGTTCCCTAGCGTTTATCATGGAAAGGATAGTTGTTAGTGGGGAGGATTAAGAATCAGGATTCACTGCGGTAAGTGATGTGATTATGAAAACACGAACTATAGACCACTCGACGAAACGAAACTCTGAAAATCTTATATTTCATTAATCTATTTATCGCACGTATTTTTAACAGACCAATCACAACGGAGGAGAGTTATATTTCGGAAACCTTACCGAGAAACTAATCCCAATCGGACGGGCGCTATATTTCGTTTCGAGTAGCTGGTGTAATTTGAAAAATAAAACATCCTCCCTTATTACCCATGCAAACTTCCGTTATATGCCTTTTCCACAATTTTGCAGAGTGACCACGCTACATAGAATTTTCAAAGGCGTAGTCCTACATAAAAAAAACAAAGGTAGTTACCAAGATTCCACACAATCCACAGAACCTCAAAATTCATTTAGGCACATTAGCGTTTTAGCAGTAACAGAGCCGGATTTTAATCGTGTACATGTTACATGTTTTATCGTATCTATAAATTGTTCATTACACAGTAGCCATTTTCAGGCGTAAGAAGATTAAAGGGTGTGTTACATCAAATTGCATCACGGAAAAAACGCTGTAGATATTTAATTTTTGGGAATTATATCTTCAGCTGTCGCTTATAATCAGATAAGAGTGTATAGATCACGTTGGCCATGCTTCACTGTCAATTTTTCGTAAATTTGTAAAAATGTCGTCGAACGAAAAAGAGCGTCGTGAATTAATCCTGTGCACTCATTTCGAGAATCCGGAGTTGTCACAACGGGACATCGGTAAGATGCTGGGAATCGTCCAATCCACGGTCAGCAGAGTACTAAAACGATACTTCGAGAACCTAATCATCGACCGGAAGGTGAAGAACGGCAAAAATGGATGCTCCGTCAGTGAAAAAGATCACAAGCGCGTAGTTAAGCAGTTTAGACGTGATCCGAGAAGTTCGGTCCGGGATGTCGCCAATAAGCTGAATTTGTCAAGTTCATTCGTCCAGCGGACCAAGCAGTGGGAGGGCCTTCGTACATACAAGGTTCAGAAGGCTCCTAACCGCGACGAAAGGCAAAACATGGTGGGGAAGCGAGCCCGGAAGCTGTACACCGAAATGCTGACGAAGCCGCATTGCCTGGTAATGGACGACGAAACCTACGTCAAAGCGGACTTTCGTCAGCTGCCGGGCCTGTTGTTCTTCTCCGCAGAGGACAAATTCAGCGTTCCGGAGGAGATTCGCAAGCAGAAACTATCCAAGTTTGCCAAAAAGTACATGGTGTGGCAAGCGATCTGCTCTTGCGGAAAGCGGAGCGCCCCCTTCGTGATGATCGGCACGGTAAACGGGCAGGTTTACCTTAAGGAGTGCCTACAGAAGCGCTTACTACCACTATTGAAGCAGCACGAGGGCCCGACCATCTTCTGGCCGGATCTCGCTTCGTGCCACTATTCAAAGGACGTGTTGGAGTGGTACAAAGCCAACGGGGTCACCTTCGTGCCAAAGGAAATGAACCCGCCCAACGCGCCGGAGCTTCGCCTAATAGAGAAATATTGGGCGATTATGAAGCAGGCCCTCCGGAAGAACCCAAAAGTTGTCAAATCGGAGGCGGACTTCAAGAGAAAATGGATTTCTGTTAAAAAAAACTACAACCTGACGTTGTACAGAACCTTATGGACGGGGTAAAGAGGAAGGTGCGAGCATACGGGCTTGGGCTCGAAGTATGAATAAAAAGAAAATGCCAAAAGTTGTTTAATAGTTTTTATTTTACTGTCTAAAATTTTCAAAAGGATCGGTCTACTGGGCGAATTTCTACAGCGTTTTTTCCGTGATGCAATTTGATGTGACACACCCTTTACTTCTGTTCTTCGATTGTTCAGCAGACCGGACCGCTGTCCGACAGTTGATATGATGATTGTTGTTATAAATAGCACAACAACATCAAATGATAGCTTAGTTTTTTAGCTGCCACTTACCATCAATTTCATTCATTTTTTTATAACTTTATTGGACAATGAATTCGGTTAAAATACAACCAATGGCGATCAGTTTGCTTATTAATTGTTATTCTGAGAAAAAAAGTGAGCAGAAAAAGCCCGATCTATTAACAATTTTTGCGTGTTTTTCGGTTACTGTTTGATATTTTTACGGAATAATCAAAAGTCTTCACATACAGTAGAGTGCCAATTATCCACGCCACGGGCGCGGATCGATTAAAGTTACGATTTTAAAATAAGCTACTTTTAATGCAAGCACTAACAGCAAGGAAACTACATTAGGTTCGTATAAGACGAGCGTTGAGAATTACTGATAGGTTTATTGCGCATCGTAATTATATAGACCTTTCCGAGATTTGTCGGTGAGATTTCTTCCTGTTTGTGTATATTTTCAAAGTTTAATTATTTTTAATCAACCCGTGTCAATTTGTCGATCAGACAATTTGGTATTTTTTCATGGCTTTGGAATGTCATGGTTTTTTAGCATCGTATTTGTACCTTGCAAGTTTTAGAAAATGTTAGATTTTTCGGGAAATGGATAATCGGAAAGAAACAATTCTTGAAAAGTGACATTTCCCACAGGTGAAATTTAAGTGGAAATTACATGTACAGTGGGGTAAAAATAGTGATTTTTTCAAGATGTTGCTTGAATTTTCACCAGGAATTGTTTATATCGATATTGCAGCCAAATTAAGAAAGATAGAAGTTGGATGTCAAAGAACGAATCGTAGAGCACTCAGAGAGCTTTAATTTAATTGATAGAACCAATCTAGTTTAATATAATTTTTTAGGATAAAATGGATGGTAACGCATCAAATATTATTAACTTTTATGTTTTTCACTTACAAAATGTTATTAAAATCCACTATATAGATGTTGCACTACTATATCCTGTACCGAATTTTCTCATCTTTTAAATGAAGGCAACAGAATACTCTTCCGTAACGTACTTTTCAATGTAGAGTCAGTTTGAGGCAACAGAGTCAGAAATAGAAAAAAAGTTCTATAACTCTGTCGATGTCGAAATTCGACCATATGCGTAGAAGGATTTTTTTTTCATCAGATATGATCGTCTATCACATCCTGAGAGAATCTGGATAAATTAATTTTTTCATGTGGGAAAGGTGTCTTCTGACTTTAAGGAGATGAATCAAAAATCAAATTCCTCTTTCATATTCAAAAAACCAAAAATGCATACAAAAAAAAAACGAATAAAAAATTTTTTTTACCCGATTATATACAGTGAAAAGAAATCAAAAACTGTATATAATCGAGTCCGCCCTGTACATATAACAAAGCAAGTAACAAGAATGGCATTTTTTTAAAACTTGAAAATTCAAAGCTAACGTGAAATCAAGAACAAAAATGGCGAGAAAGTCAAATGAAAAAGCCGTTACCACCACGAGTTTTTTTTTTCAATTTTTTTTTCACCGAGAAAAAGGTAACCAAAAAGACTAGGAAAAGATCGATTGAGATTAGTTTTATATGCAAGATTTGTCATTGTTTGACATTTTTCTGGCAAGACACACAATACACTCTTTCACAAGTTAATTCGTATTTCGTTCACCGAAACCATATTGAAAGTGCTATTAGGTTGAAAAATTGTTATTTGTTCAGATATTTTTTTCGAATACTGCACTTTTTTTTCATGACAAAAATTGTTCAAAACAAGTACAGGCAAATCTGTTTATCGGGCGATTCCTTATTTGTACGATCCTTTTTGTGTAATTTTATCATTTGTGCGATCGAGTTTTGCGAGTTCCGATTTAAAAATAAAATCGCACAAAAAGTGTCACACAAATGAGTAATTGCTCGAAAAACGATTGCACAAAAACTGGGTTGTGTGTACTCCGCATCCATATTATTTTAGATTTCTCCGAAATCAGCTGAAGGCAATTTTGACGCCTATAAGTTTTCGCTGGAAAAGTCATCATCGTCAACAACGTACGTAAAGAGCTAAGATAAAGAGCGGTTAGAAGAAGAGTGGAACCATTTTTGATTAAAATCTTCTTCGCAGTGAAGGCACTCTTCATACACAGTATGAAAGGCGCAAGAACCGCTAGTGGAAGTACAAGCGGACTCCAACCGAACAGGGAATAATGTCTGTAATCAACGGGAGGCACTGGGGAATCTCATGGACTTTGCAACGGGATGTCGAAACATGAAACATCGAGAAATCGTCCTTCAGCAACTAACCACTATTAATTGGAGTGGTTTCAAAATCCGTGGAATTTGTCGAGACCTGATCCGGCTACACTGATTTATGTTCTCATACAACATTCGCGGTTAAATGGTGACTTATAAACGAGGCACCGGTGGTGGGAGGTTAGAGATGATCAGAACCCGGATCGGGATGAAAGTGTTCGTGTTATTAGGTCTGCTGTCAGTGAACTACCGCCGATTTGTGTGCGTTTGCAGAACATCGAGCATAACTTGGGAGAACGGGAGAGCAGCATGATGTCGCACTGTGAGCATAGTGAGGATGTGTCGGAGTGTTGTTCGTACGGCGAACGTGCTGCTGGGTTATGTTGTCGGAGTGTAGCAGGCGGTTGATTCATGCTCTGGTGCATGAGTGTGGGATGACGGCGTTGGTGAAGTCAGGTTTCGCTCTTTTTTGGGGTCGGGAGGGAGAGCTGAGCTGAGCGAGAGAGGGAAACGAGAGAAAGAGCAAGGTCTGGACGCTCCCGTGCCCCGCGAGGCTTATTTTGCACAAAGAACCTAATGCTACGTTTATTGTGTATTTAGTGTTCGTGCTGTGTGGAGGCATTAAAATCAAATTTTCTGTTATTCATGCAGTTCGCTTCTTTGCTTTCTGTTGAGCGAACCGTACCAGCTTCTTACTCCCGATCAGTTTGAACCTGACAAAGGAGTGTGTGAATTCAGCACTGAAGAAAAAAAATTGCAGAAGAGAAAAAAAGATGTGAGTACTGTGGCATAGCTGTTCTAGGTGGAAATAACAGTGATTTTTAATTGGTTAAACGTTTTTTTCTGTTGCTTTTGCATCGCTGTTCGGTGATATTGTTTCGCTTGGTGTGTAACGTTAGCCCGGAGGTGTACAAAGTGAAAAGCGATTGAAAACGACAAGAAAACATAGATTATATGTTCTGCAGAGAGATTTTAATGGTGTACCTTCTGGTGGCTTCCTCTTTGGGTGACCGTTTCTTTTTGTTTCACGTTACCATGTGTCGGTTTTCAATCTGCTGCTACAACGGATTAAGCTGAAAAATAAAACGAAATCAGTGGTACAGTTCACGGCCTGAAGAGTGTGGATAGCGAAACTGCAAAGCAGAAACTGAATGAAATTAGTTACAGGACAACTGGTTTATTGTTTTCTTGTGTTAATCAGAGTTAAATTAACGGGCCAAACGCGCCTGTGCTGCCTGAGATAATTTGGGATCAACAGAGGTTTGGTACGTTCGTTTTGACCTGATCGATACAATATTTCATCTTTCGCCTAATCCAACCGTGGATTAAGAAGAAGTGTGCAGAAGATCGAAATTTGCGCACTACGGTGTTCCATCGAGATCATCGTTGCCAAATCTCGCTTGCGAGATCCTCCAGTGGGTCATGAAACGATCGGAGTAACCGAAACGATGAACTTTGTGGTGGTTCTCAAAAGTGCGATGTGTTATGTACGGCTAGATTTCAGGACACCCTAAACCCTATCTACTCCAATTGGCGGTGGGAGAGGGACGAAACATCAATGAGAGAGCAAACATCGCTTCGAGAAGTGTGACGACGCCCAAAACATACATTTTTCGGGCTAGCGTGTTCTTCGTGTGCTCCTTTCGATTCCTTCGGCGCGTAGTTTGAGTGAAGAGATAGTCTTCTTGATTTACCTCCCGTTTTTCTTGTTCATCCCAACAGCAGATTTATTTAGTATTTGAGGCATACCTGAACTAGCCGAAAGTTTCCTTTGTGTGCGGGTTGAGTGTGTATTGGTGTGTGCAGGAGAACGCTGTAAAAGGAAGAGAAAGAATTAAAGTGCTCTGAACTATACCAACGCCAGACAAAACCAGCGCCGCGAGGAGTGTGGGGGAGCAAAGGAGTTTTAAAATACGAACGAACTTTATTCTCCGTCAGCAACAGCAGCAGCTGTCAACTAAATTTTTGTGGATATCAAAAATTTATAATTGCGAGTTCCTGACGTTGGCTTACACAGTAAGCGGAAAAAAGAACCATCGACTGAATATTTAATTGTAAGTATTATGGTTTTTCGTTCGCTTTTTATGTTACTCATCGTGACATTTGATGGGAGTTTATAATCGCGTTTCCTTAAGAACTTGAGCACATGCGCCTTGTAGGCATTTCCACAGATATTACTTCGCTGTCCACCACCTTGTCTTTTTTTTTTTTATTCGGAGTTTGACGTGATAAATGGGTTCTTAGTGACATTGTCATCCTGGGGGCTATTTCAAGACTTAGTGTCGGTAATGGAATTAAACAATACGTCTCATGTATATGTATCCCGCTTTTCGGAAATGAATATGCGTTTTCCAAGGTTAGTTAGCCAGCCCAACATAGCGTGAAATTGTAGAAAACCTTGTAATTTAAATTGTTTTACATATGCAAATCTGGACGAATAGCATAGCGATTTATTTTTAGGCGCATCTGTTATTTATTTGTACTCGACATTGTTGCTTGATGCTTGATTGGTCATACGTAGAGTTTTAATAAAAGTGTGTTTCGATTACTTTCTTCTTTCATCTATAATCAGGTGCCATCATCTTATTCCGCGTTGTGCAATGACGCGTTGATGATCAACAACACCGTCACTTTGAATTTGCTGTGGGCTGAATCTCGCAAATCTTTTGGTTGGGGAAACAATCGAAACGTAATTAATGTGCGAAATTATGAAATTTCAGCGGATCTACGGCTTTGTAGCCTCATGTTGACATTCATCTCACACTTATAATATGTGGACAACTCATTTTTTTATCTATCATTTTGAGAGTTGTCAACGGGTTGTTCGTCCTGAAGATTCGTCAGAAACGCTTGTGCGATCTATTACATTTCTAATACTTTGGGCTATCATTTTCAATCGTTAAAAGCTTAAAAGAGAAACAAGCTTATAACATCAGTACCTGTAGTAGTAGTTACAGTATGGGGACATACACCGATTGACGCAGAAAAAATCCACCTCTATTTGAATTCAGGTGTTCCAATATTAAAAGTTTTTTTTGAACTTTTCGGTATTTCCAGTCAATACTACGCGAAAGTAGGTAATTAGTAAACCATTTTGCCATTTCAGTATCGTTGATTCATTTTTTAGAAAAACGAATGACTTGTTCATAAATGAACTTTGAGGGTATGACATAAAAAAATTCACTTCATGGTTTTTCTAAAAAAAAAAAAAAATTAAAACAAATAATTAATAGTCAATATGACCCCCTTTAGCCTCGATCACCAACTGACAACGCTTTGACATACTCTCCACTAGTCTTCAATGCAGCAAAACATACATTTGCTTGTTCGTAACGTCAGTTTTGTTCACCTTGCTGTTCAAATTCGCCCATAAATTCTCAATAGGATTCAAGTCGGAATCGCCTTTTATTGTCAAACAGCTCAAACTTGGTCTCGTTCGACCATATAACGCGATACCAGAACTCCAGCGGATTGTTGACATGGTCCCTCACAAACCGAGGTCGTTTTTTTCTCTTGTTGGAGTTGCTGATCATCGCTTTTTGGCGAAGTAGCTCTTCAAGTCCCCTTCCACCCCAAGCTTCGTCGAATGGTGCGATTGGAAAGCTCAAGGGTCCTACCTTTTTTTTTAATCTCCCGAATGGTCGTTCGTGAATTTTTCTTTATTTCCCGGATTATTAGCGTGTCCGTCCTTGCATCAGTCTTACGTTTCGGTCCCCTTCCTGGTTGATTGGCCACGCTGATGAGCATCTGATAGTTCCGAATGACCAGCTGCACCACGGCTTACCCCATACTTCTCAGCAACGTTTAGTTAAGACTCCTAAACCTAGAAGGACCTGTGTTGTGATTTACTTCCATTTCCGGAAGCTTCCTCAGCGTCAAAAACACGTCACTACACGAACGAAAAAAAAATGACTAGAAAGCTACTAAAATTCTGTTTGTGTTAGATGTAAACAACCAGATTTAAAAACCAAAACCCTAAAAGTACCTATTTGGGAACAAAAGTAATTTTTAGTTTTTCAAAAAAAAATAAATCAACGACACTGGAGTGGTGGAATGGTCTACTAAATACCTACTTTTACGTTGTATTGACTGGAATACAGAAAAGTTTGAGGTAAACTATATTGGAATACATCGGAATGTTTAAAACTAATTATCTTTACATCTATTCCATGCCTGATATGGTGGTTCTCAGATTTTCGTGAAAAATGATAGTTTCGTTCCTTATCGCAAAATTTAAGATCCGTATTTTTTTTTTTATTAGGGTGCACATTTCCATTTTATGGGTTGGTTCCTTTTTTCCACAAACTACTGGACCGATTTAAATGATCGACATATCAAATTGAGTTTAATTAGCTAGTCTTCTGTAAAAAAATACCAAGGACCTAGGGCGCTATGTATATTATATTATTTTTTGAAAGCTGAGGTTTTTTTTACATAAGATATTCAAATATCAGAGAGGTGTTGTATATCGTCTTTTAATTTGATTTTTCAAAGTTAACTTGTTTTCAGTCTTTGTTCAGTATTCCTACACTAGACTAGATCTTGGCCACCAGAAACCATTTTTTTCCTCGCGAGTGTAATATTTTTTCAAAGAAGCGCTAGCTAATCAATTTCAATGATTTGTCGATCATCTGAATTAGTCCAGAGTTTAAAAGTTATGAACTTTTGAAAAAAAGGCATTTTTGGAAAAAAAGGGAAAATATTTTTTCGGACCATCGGTTGACTTTGAAAAATTATAACTCAAAAACGAAAAAATCGCCTCTCGGATTTTTGGATATGTTTTGTGAAAAAATAAAGCTCCTTGGTCCCGAAACATGTTCTTCACATGTTTGTAAATAGAAAAAAGTTTTCAGAACATGCGAATCGCAATAATTTATACACAACATCTTACGATTTAAACGTTAATAGTAATTTTTCAAAGAAAACATAAAAGTTGTCAGAAAAACTTTTTCCCTGCAAAGGTGCCCATCATTATAAGGGCTATCTATTTTTTCAGAATTTTAAAAACACATGTTTTTGAGAAAAAATGAATGTAGGAAATTATTTATGTTTTCATTGAAAAATATCAAACAAATTTTTGAAAAAAAGTTCGTTGTAAAAAAATATTTTGAATAATGAAAATTCATTTTTCTCGAAAGCACGTTTTTTAAAAAAATCTGAAAACAATCATATGAATAGCCCATACAATTCCCAACAAGAAATCCATATATCGGAAGATGAGCACTTTCACAGGGGAACAACAACTTTTTCATGTTTTATTCGTAACATTTTTATGTATAAATAATCGCGATTTTTATGCTCTGCTAACTTTTTTCTATTTAAAAACATGCCAAGAACATGCCAAATACGAGAATTTACACACAAAAATGTTACGAGTAAAACGTTATTTTTTCAGGAGTCTCCATACAAGAATGCCTTATATTCCAGAAACTATAAAAGATTGAAAGTTGACGTCTTCGACGAAAGTTCATATTTTAAAAAGATCTAAAACTTTGTCGAATACACTATATCGCTATCTTGACTTAGAATAAAATTAGGATTAATTGTAATTTTTTCAAAGAAAACGTGGAAAAGTTGTTAGAAAAACTTTTTTTCTGTAAAAGTGTCCATTTTTCGATGTATTGACAACTTGTTGTAAATTGTAATTGTTATTC
This sequence comes from Toxorhynchites rutilus septentrionalis, assembly GCF_029784135.1. Classification (NCBI taxonomy): domain Eukaryota; kingdom Metazoa; phylum Arthropoda; class Insecta; order Diptera; family Culicidae; genus Toxorhynchites; species Toxorhynchites rutilus. The sequence continues at coordinate 132,067,237 of NC_073746.1, forward strand.
ATATTTTTTCGACAATTTAAAAAAAATACATTTTTGAGAAAAAATAATTTTTTTCAGTGATTTTTTTTCAATTTGGGATTTTTTTGTGAAAACTCAAACAATTTCAAGCAATTTTCAGAATTTTGCAGGTATTATAGTTTTTGAGTTATATTTTTTTTGTAAAAAATCAAGAAAATGTTGTTGGTCCTTTTCGAAAAGTAGTCCAAATCTTTTTAAATGATTTCAAGTATGCAAAGTTACTTAAAAGACCCATGTGTTTACTCCCACAACGTTTCACTGCTATCTGAGATGGTGCTGTCAATCGCCAGTTGAGTTGGCATGACATTTATTTCATGTCAAATTTGACAATCAGTGATCTTCATTTTCCAATACTTGCAGTTTACGATTACTCAACTCAGACTCATCTCCACGTTTCGTAACTATACATTGTTACTTCTAATAGTCATTACATTCATCCGGTACTAATGGTTTTTTTTGTCTTATCATATGATGGCAATTAGAGAAACCTGTCAATGGAAAGAAACACAGGGAAACCGAACGAAGATAGGATGAGAATCCAATTGGATATAATCTCACTTTGCATGATGAGGAAGATAGAATATCGAAATTGAACATTTGAAGAAAATATGTCAGCTATACAGAGCCCTGATCACTTCAATTGACATGAGGTAAGCGGTAGTTCTGCACATATTTGCGATGAGAATATTTCTCATATCATGCTAATTCTTATCGTAGAAACACGAATGCTTTGTTCTTCCGGAATTCCTGGAACCAAAAAAGATGGTCTTTCGTGGCCGTGGCTATGAAACAAAAAGGTGAAAGACATTGATTTGTGTTCGCGAACTTTATTGCTACCTACTTTCGTCCGTAAAACTGTGTGATGCGCAGGTTGTGGGTATCCTCGCAATGTTTTACCCCACGTGTGCTAAAAAGAATCGACGTTGTGGGAGAAGCTGTTCCAGAACCACAATAAACGTGACCTGAATTTATGTCTCACACAATATTCCGCTTCCGTATTGTTTCAAACTAAGTTATCTTAAAATATTCCATCAGGGTTAGCTTCAAGTTGGCCAAACTTCTTTCCTGTTTGGTTATTGACGAGGGAGGAACCAATTTATCCGGCATTCCATTCGCCTCTTCTCCTTTTCGAGCAATTCCATTTATTGTTTTGTTACTTTTTTCGACCTCCAAGAAGGTGTGTTCACATCAGCTCAAGCTTCGTACACTTCGTAGTTGCTCTCCGTGATTGACCTGAAACAGAAAAATTATACAAAGCTCATGACACTTGGGAGTAGCAATCGATTCTCGCTGTGCAAGTTTTGGTGATTTCGATTTTAGATAGTCAATTACGATGTCGACCATGTCCTTGCCAGGGGAAGGGAAGGAATATTAGTATGATACTCGCGGCTATATAGCGTGGCTCATCTACAGGTATCATGGAATGTTAGTGAGGGGTGGTATGAATTGATTCACTGCGATAAGTGATGTCATTAGGTAAAGTCAACCGCTCGACAATACAAAATCTAGAAAATTAAATGTAGTTCATATGTCGAAGGCGGAGGCTACCAATGGACGTCATGAGAATACAGCGAAATTTTCTGTGACTTTGCGGGTAGTACTCTGTATAGTTATTTTCAAATCTTGACCGGTGAGATTTGATGGTTCACCTAAGAATACCACCGAAAGAACTTTGTAGTGATCTGAATCGGTCCTTTGAGGTACGTTTGTTTTGGGATAGAATCACATGAGTTTATGGTTTACATACAGTTATCATTCTTTTTCGTCTGACGCATGTGAATTACAATGTTTAGAGTTTGCTCAGCAACATCAATGCGATGAAGAATACGGTCCGGGATTGCTTCGGTAGCGCTTCAATGGCTGCGGTTTATAATTGTTGACATGGAAGAAATATTACCAATTAAAATCGCCTTTGTCCGGTTTCTGTGGTAGTTTCAGCGAATCAAGAGCAATAGTATCTAACAATCCTGTGGTATAGGTTTATTTTTAGTCTCAACTTTTGTGTTTTTACATTTTTCCTGCATGTTCATTGTGTTGAACATATCAAACATGAACATTGGGAATGTTATATGATCTAAGTCCCATTTTCCTGGCCATTACCAATGTTTACATTGAAACTCGTTCGTTCGGGGTAGGAATGACCGTCTGAATGAAATTAATTATAACAAACGAAATAAAACATATGGAAAACATTCACTTGTAACCGAACACACGAAAGCGATCATTACCGAGCTTCTGTCTTGCCAACAACAAAACATATTATTAATGATGAAAAATTGTTGTTGAAAATTATCATAGTCAAACATACCAGTGTGAAAAGCAAAACGCAAAGAAAACATCCAAATTCAACACAAACTGTATCGGAATTACTGTTATTTGCTTGTGTTTTCGAAGCTGCTCCATTCCGGCGCACAAGTGTCTTGTTTCGTTCCCCGCCACATTGCACTTTCTACACACTTGTCTTACTGAACTACATTTTGGATCGCAACTACATTGCATCGTTTGCGTTGCACTCGCCCTCGATGATATGGTGCCTTACCTGCTTTACAAGCATTTTTTCAAAGAAAGGAAAAAAAACCATCGCGCGCTTACTCATTCGACAGACGCCAGCAGGTTATCTATAAGCAAATGATTCATGGAGTACTCGCTAAATGTTTGTTGCAACCCACTGACTGATACAGTGTGTATTTTTACCGCCCGGACTTGTATTTATTTCCTTTCTTCTCATATCGCGCACATCAGCAGTGCTAACAGAGTAAAAAGAAAATAAGACATTCGACATTGTTGTGTATGAATCGATTGTACCAAACGCTCTATCGCGGAATGATAATATCTTTCAATGGTAAACGCTGTTGCAGTTCCATTTTTGCTAAACGCGATACATTTTGGGGGCTTTTATTCCCTTCCCGAAAGATTAGATCGTTATGTCCACGGGATACTAAATCTGTAAAGAAAACGGGAAAGAAAAGCTCAATATTGACAGCAGCACAAATTGATTCAGCGAGAAAACAGAAAAGCTAATAATTTTCCGTACACTTCCATAGACCCCGCGGGAGACCTAGGGAAAACATTTTTGCTCGCTTTCACATTATGCTGCTACTGCCTGCGTCTTTGGTCCGTCGTTTTTCATCCCACTTGGATAAACACGGTCTCGAAAAAGGGCTTCCATAACCCGAGGCATTTGATGAGGGGCTGGTCTAGCAAGTCCGTTGTGGTTCGCTGGGCGGTAAAATGTGTGTCCTGATAAATGCCACGATATTACCTCCTTCCGAAATCAACCAGGCGGTGAAAGTGATGGATAATGTGGTGGCGAGTGGTTAAATTACAAGCTATTCATGACTGGGTCTTGGCAAACCAAATTAAATTAAAGAAAGTATTAAATGATTCTCGAGAACGAGGAAACACGATTGCGTGTTGGTTGCGCAGAACAATAATCATATAAAATCATCAGATGAAAGTAATCGCACGCAATGGTGGAAATGAGCATGAACAAGAGTGGGCAAATTAATGCGTGCAATGGTCATCGTTAGGAGGGAGTATTCCGATAGCAAACATCAACAAAAGGTGAACGTGAGAGCTTTCTTTGTGTTTGATTTTTTTTGCTTGTTTTGTTTTTGGCACAGAAATGTAGAACATCTTGATCTTCTCACGCTTCCCTAGGGGGCTCGCATAGAGTTGTCATGAGACGAAATGCTCCCAAATTGTAACTAACAGTTTTTGTGGCATCTGCTACATTTGGAACAATGCTTTCCATGTGTTTCTACTCTTTTTTTACGATGATAATCAGATGTTGACAATTGGTGCTTCATAGTTGCTTCATATCATCCACTAGATTGTCTCATGTTTGGAACATCACAGTGTGGGAACAATATGAAATAAACGTTCAATCTTAAGGAACTGATAAAAAAAACATGAACTTACTTTTAGTGGTGAAACAAACAAACCATATGGAACCCAGTATAAACAACATTTATTCCCGAACAAAGAAAAACATTTGTTTGAGATAAAGGCAAAGTAGGATGAAGGGCCAGTAATTTCCATGCACTGAGAGGTTATTATTTTTGTTCGTTGTTCCACGACCAGCAGTGAAAACGAGATTTTGTTGCCTGGGACTACGTTTCACAGGAAGGTATTGGAGGATAAAACGAAAATGCTAGAATTGAACATACAACAGAATAATGAAGAATTTTAATGCTTACAACTCAAGCATCTCTTCATAGTTCGCAGAGATGTTTGCACCAATAGATTGGAAATGTTTCTATGAATCAATCAATTACAAGAAAACACTTTTTTATACAAACTATTATTAATAATAAAAATTGAAAGTTTGAAAAAAATTGGGGATGCCAAATGTCTCAAAATTGCATGAAACGTCGAGATCTACTAAATTTTTGTTTGTCCAAAATCGACACTCTGGGACGTTTATATGTTTTATACCGTTTTATACCCAATGCAAAATATTACCTCAATCGGACTTCATTTACTAGTGTCGCAAACGTTGAAATTTGAGTTTTTTGAAAACCGAAAAATCACAGGAAATCGGGGCTTTCAAGAAGAATTTTTTGATGTTAAATGTCTAAAATTGCATGACACGTCGAGATTTACAGTTATTCAAAAAAATTGTGTCGAAAATCGACTTTTCAGACGGAAAAACGACCAAGTTTTAACAATTTTTGTTTTGCAAAAAAAATATATATATATAACAGTATGTATCGACGTTTCGTGCAATTATAAGACTATTTTTTTCGGTTTTCAAAAAACTCAAATTTTAACGTTTGCGACACTAGTAAATGAAGTCCGATTGAGCTAACCTTTTGCATTGGGTATTGTATCGTGTAAATCAACATTTCGCACGAAGTTCCATATGAAAAATCAAGATGGCCATTTTCATTGACACTCTAAATCAAACGTTTTGTCCCGTCTCCAGAATGTCGATTTTTGATAAAAAAAAAATTTTCGAGATGATGGTAGATTTCGGCGTTTCATGCAATTTTAAGACCTTTGGCTTAAAATAATTTAAAAACACCATTTTCATGTACCCCCTCTCCCTCTTGTGTGATTTTTCGATTTTCAAAAAAAAACTCAAACTTTGACCACTTTGCGCCACTATCCCTTAAGTCCGATTTAGCTGATATTTAGCATATAGTGTTTTTTCGAAGTGGTGAACATTTTTATGGGGTATTTTTTTGAAACTCGAGCCGACGTTTTCCATTTTATACTAATATAGTCATTGCTATCCTCCGGGTCTGTTCACCATTTTAGCTGTTGGAAAGGTAGCTGGAATGAATTAAGAAAATCATGAGCTGAGTTGACTTTGAAAAGGCACCGCTTTAGGTGCCTTCTCGACCTTCTCTACCGATTTTGGATCTATTTATACCAATGTAATGGTAAGGCTTGTGGGTACATTGTATCCTCTTTTGTTTTGTTTTTAAATATTTTACATTAAAAAAATCTGGTTTTTAAAAAATTCTAAATGGCTCGCCTGTTTTCATTAGGGTAGAAAGGATTCACTATCCAACAAAACCTAGTTATGTATCAAAACCCATAAAAATCATAGATAGAAGCCACAACGGAAGAAAATCTGAATTCTCGCAGCACAATATATTGCTGTGGCAAACCGTCAAAACCATTGTTCGGTTGCACCGGAGTGCACCGAATGAGTGTATAAAAGATGTCATTTGATGTCATCTACTCCAGAGTCGCATTCAACACTCAGAACAGTGGACATTATGTGTTCTGTTTACTGCGACGTATTTATTTTGTTTTAACGTAGAATTACGTCTCACGAGAACAAATTGAAAATCTGAAAATCGATTGCATCACGAAAACGTCGTGTTTCGAACGCTAATTCTTCAGCAATTTCCTTAGGATTTACGAGATTTTTACAACAACCGAACAAATTGAGCATTGAATAATTCTGTATTGAGAGTATCTCAATACAGAATTATTCAATGCTCAATTTGTTAAAATAATGTTGATAGATAACATTTAAGGCAAACCAGAATGCTACAAAATCGGTGAACGTCATGAAGTGTGAAGCCTCCATGATTTTTTACTTTTTCAACTTTTTCAAAGATATTAAAAATTTGTTGCAAAAAAATATACCTCAACGTTATCCTTCGTCAACTATGCGATCGTGTCTCGGACATAACCCTACAACTCTTTGCTTTACCATTTTATCCATCACCAGCGGTATCAGACGCACATCGACTAATAGAGAACACATTTTTACTTCGCTCTCAATTCACAAGTCACCGAACTAGCGATCAGTCAACAGCTTTCCATAAGGCTTTTCTCAAGCCTTGAGATTGCATTTTAGATTTTCTTTAAAATGACTTTTCTAAGCTAGAGGATAAAGAATTAAAAAGTTTGAAAGTTTGTTAATTCCACTCTACTGACAACAACAATTTCTGGCATAGAAATCTCAACTAAATAATAACAAAAATGACACAAGTGAATAAAACGTTGAAATGACGATGTTCCTTCGGAAGCGTTAGTTCTACAACTTCTATTTCAGTTTTGCTCCAGGCAGTGAGTAGCAAAAGTATTTAAAGTGAGATTGGAAAGTAATTGCAAAAATATATTTTTGCTTCGAGAGATTTGCGTCAAAATCACGCAAATCATCGATCATTTTCAGAGTCGCCTAAAATTTTTACTAAAGAGTCTGTTCTCGAACTGCATCCAGTTCAATCGTATCCACAAGCAAGCGAATTAGATAACAATAATTTCGTAGTCCTACGTCAACACTGTGGTCGTGTTTTGAATACCATCCTTCTAATTTATTTTATATGTATTCATCAATAATATTTTCCTTCTCAAGTATCCTCCCTTCAGCAACAATATACTTTTACGACTGTCTCTCTATTTTTTGCTCTAAATCCCGTCAGTTTGGACATATCCCATCAATCGATTGCAATATAGGAAATTTGGAACTGAGCGTTGAATTGAAAGCTTCTAATTTACCATACTTTAGTTCTGCGCATATCTGTGCTTTCCTACCAATAAAAAGCATATAACCTAGCAGCGGGGCACCATTTTTATATACCACTGCGAATCAGTTGCGTGTACATCGCTCGCTCGAAATTCAAGTGCAGAACTCGCTCCACAGAAACTGAGGGGAAGGGAAATATTGCAACCTAGGCTCCACCCGTATTCATCCTATTGTAACGAGCGAGTGTTTAAAAGTTGTTTTTGTCAATCACTTTTACATAGTCTAGCCCCAGACAGCGAGTTATCAACAATTTTTCTAAAGGGGAATTCGACCTTGAGAAACAAGAAAACAAGAATTTTCAATGATTTATTATGTCATCTGAGGTTCGTCATGTGTTCGATTTCTTGCGACGTGATGGGGTTTTTTTTTTATTTCTAAAACACACGTTGTTATGTCCCCTGTGCTTGTTTGAGACTCCTGTGTAAAATAACACATCTTGATTGTATTTTGAACAGTAAGCTCAATGATGAATATGTATTGGTGTAAATCGAAAAATCATTGGACGTCATCAATGCGTAACGCTAACGTTTCTGCAATAATGATTTGAAACATCGGAAAAAAATCAGGGATGAAATGTGAACAAATTTTTGGCGAAAAACATTGTTATTATGATGTAATATTCACAATATTTGCATAACATGGCCCCCCGTTAATCATCTTTGTTTCCCAAATGTGCAGATAATGATGCAAGTATGACGTTTCTCAAACTTTGATCGAATGGAGTTACGAAACATTGAAAAAATCGTAAATGCCAACAAAAATAATATTGACGAATAATTATTTGATTGTGACAATAACAGAAAGTTCAAATATATTAAAATAGTATATCTCAATGGGGGAATTGCATACCTTCCTAAGTTTTGGATTTGTTTGTATGTCGATATGTCGACACTTCCAAAACCATAGCAATATTTTGTTTCGCCTGAAAGTAGACATTTGGTGCGAGTTTCACCTAGAAAGTCTGCGGTGGTTTATTCCGGTCACGGCTCAAATCACACAGTAAAGGGGAATATTCTGGACTTCCCGAAAATTCTATAAACAGTTAAGGTCTTTTCGGTCTCGATACCTTAAAAACTGCAAAAAAAAAATCTTTTTTTACAGTTTTAAGGTAAATAACATTTGGAGTGCAATTTTTCATGGAACTGCTGATATTTTGTAATGATTTTTTTCTCTTACCATATTTAAATATATCGTATTTTCCCTTTTAACCCATTAACGACCAGGCTGTAAAAATAATTTTTTTGACGAAAGCCATTTATGTTATTTTGATTATTGACGCTAAAGAAACCCCAATGTTCAAGAACTATTTTTGTGCCATCTTTCATTTTCCTGGAAATGACTGTTCAAAAAATCGAAAATTGGCCGAAGCCCGCACTTTTTTTCTGCAAGTACAAACATAATGCGAACTAAAAGTTACTTCAATTAGCAAATATACGGTACTCATAAATGCATCAATTTAACATTTCGGGACGAACAAGCACTGGTGAATGGAGGTCTCTATGTATAAACCTAAATTAATCCACCTAAGGTAAGATGTTTTCTTATTCCATATAATTTTAACACATTACTGGCAGGTTTTTCTTTGAAAGGAAAACGTATGCCGTTATTTTTATTATTGGCCGCGTAGAAATGTCAATGCTCAAGAATTATTTTTTCCCAACTATCCATTTCTCGAAAAATCGAATATTTTCCAAAACCTGCAAAGTACCAAAGTGCAGCGAAAAGCATTGGTATAGAGGATTGGAAGATTAATATACGGTCCGGCGTAAGAATATTCGCACCAGCAATCTCATTAGAACCAGGGATGGTAAAAAATCACATTCAACGATCAATGAATAAGTATATCCCTCTAGTCGGATGTTTTTAAATCACCCCCAGCAGGCGAGGCTCTTTTATTCTTCATATGTACACAGAGAGAATACTTGGAACGGTGAGCTACCAAGATCTCAAAAAAGCAATATGAGAGCGGAATCCCCACTGCTTGCACTCTCGAAGCATTACTTCTACTACTCAAGTTTTATCGTGAGTGCAAGCCACAAACGATTAATCCCATTCCATAGAGCGGATGATGAGTTCTTGATCGGAAAGTGTAACAAGAGACGATCAACTGAAATCTTACGACACTCATCGAGGGATTTTTAATTCTCTATTGCACAGACCGCAGTCAGTGGCTGACTCAGTCTCGTGTCGATTTTATTTTGCTGTCGTCTCCCGCCCGATAAACTGCAGACGGGTAATGGATGCAATTGATTAATTTTATTACCAGCAGATTTGGGCGAATCTCATCCCGCCCAAAATCGTTTTTAGATTCCAATAATTCTGAACATTCACATTTCTCTCCAAATAATTTTACCAATAGTAATTCAATTAGTGACTTCACGAAACACCTTTCGAATTCGATTGAATTTCAGACCCTTTTTTATTTTGTAGATAAAACGGATCACATATTTGATTAATTCAATTCTGTGTGGTTACGTTCTTCGTTGCGAATAAATGTAATGAAATAGTATGGACGTATGATATTCATGTATCGTGGACTTCCGACATATGTGGCAGTAGATTTATCGAACGACTAATGTTTTTTTTATATCCCTTCAAACTTGTTGCATCTCTCAAGTGCACATACTGCTTTGACCGCAGATTTGCATGGTTGAATCTGGTTAATTTCGGGTATTCAGTCTTCATATTGTCGAATGAATACTGTTGGAACAATAGGTATCGCAGCAAATGATTATCAACATCCTACCTTATCATCAAACGGTATGCGAACAATTTCAGTGAACTGACGGCATTGGAATATATGCTTTGTGAGGACCACACAATTACTATCAGAGCGAATAAACGTCCGACTGGAAGTCATGAACATCAATTCAATGTGCCCAATATAAATTTATCCTTTGAAGGTCATTAACCTTTCTAAAGATGGTCAGATGGAATATATTCCAATGTCGTCTGGAATAACCTGTCCAACACCTTATGATCGTAATATTGTTTTTGCTATTATTCTGATGTTTCATAACACGGCACTCTATTGATTATTCGCCGAAAATGAATAAAAAATATCCTTGAAGTTAGCCTACGGTTTTAGTAGCAGTGCAATATGGTGAGCCAGTCTCAGGATAAGAAAACATTTAAAAATAAAGCTTTTTTTTTTTGAATGAATCAATAGTAAAACAAAACGTCAAAAAATTTCTCAGCTTTGTGATAGCAGATAATCATTATCCATTTGAGTTGTATGAGTATTCCATCCCCCCACAAACTGTGGATAGTCTATCTGCATACAAATTATGTAGAGTGCCACAACCCAAAAAAATTATGAGCAAATATTTACGTGCTTAAACAAAAAAACACATGTTGACATATTTGCGCTAATTTATGTTTTTTGATTAATTCAAGGTAATCAAGGTCATTTCTAGACACCAGTTTACTCGGCCCCGAAAAAAGTGGTCTGTATTTGGGCAGGCGGAAAAATATATCTCGCAAGACCACGTGTTCGATGTCGTAATAGCCTTGGCCAATAACGCATTTACATTAACTCATAAAATTAGTGATTTGAGAGGGGATTATTGTTTGTAGTCTCTTGATTAATTTAAACACCATCTGAGAAATCCTCTGTGAAACATGAAACATTAAAGTCGTCCTATCTGCTGTAGCGCATTTTTTATTTTACCCAGTTTCATCGAAGTAAACGCGCTCGGAAAGGAAAATTGAACGCCCGGACGAGAGAGCGAGAATCTTACGTCATAGAGACACTCATTCCCATGGAGCAAAGTCTTGTTAGGAGTTGAAAACAAAACGAGGAAGGAGAGTAACTCAATTATTCGAACTAGTTTCAGTCTAGCAATGCTTTGGTCAACTCAGAGTTACCAAGGGAAAATCATTTGGTTATGATGGGTGAGGATTAATAGTTAGTCGCAGTTTGCACAGATTGCGATCTGTGCAGTTTGCGATTAATCGTAAATCACATCATGCTCCCTTGTTTTCCATCCTTGATTAGAACCCTTGTTATACGTACTGATCATTTCCTCCAGCTCCTCCACACACGAAACTCTACGGGCCGCCATAACCTAAGATTATTGTGGACAAAAAATCATACAGATTTTCAATAATATAGGGTTGGGGAAAAAGAAATGTGGTATTTCTGATCAAAATTTGACGCTTTATTTAACATACATAAAATTATCCAATTTAAGTCAAATATGCGCCGTTTTGTTCGCAAACTTGTTGCCATTTAGAAGGTAACTTTATTATTAAATGTCATTGCAATAGTGCACAGGAAACAACTCGATTTCAACTATGTACCTATATTTTACTGCCGTGATCGAAGCTTCAATGATTGCTATTTGAGTGAAAAACAAATGATATTACAGAGACACTCGCTGGCTCATGCAATAGTTTCCAATTTGATTCTCTCACCATCTAACGTCATTCCGAGAGGCAAATGAGGGGATGCAAAATTCTCTGAGAATAGATGAGCGGAATCGAGACAGTATTTTTCCGTTCAAATTAGAGGTGTGCAAATCAGCTCATCATGATGAACAGCTCTGATCATATCAGCTCATCTAAATGAGCTGTTCTTTATGAACAGCTCTTCAGCTCAGTTGTCAGTGCCGACTTTCAATTTGGGTCCCAAACTCGATAGCCACGAAGCCAGTTTGAAAATGTTAAAATTCAAATGAAATTTTTCACACCATATTAATTACTTGAAACACGTATTCCAGACTATTATTTACAACAGACTCGGCGAGTACAACATTTCCGACATTTTTACTGAGGCTTTACATTACAATAGAAAGTTTTCTTCAAAAAAAAAAAAATCTTATGAGATTTTTGCACCGCCTGCAAACAAAGTGTTTTTCATTGAAATAGAATACTCATTTGATACACAGAAGTTAATTTTCATTAATAATTTGAATTTTAAAAACGTGTTCATTCTGCCTGAGAGCCAATTATTATTTTTGGCGCCCCCTAAACTGGTAAACAAAGCTCAATGCCGTCAACGCGAATATAACAGTTGAAAAGACGAGGGACAAATGAAACAAAACTGATGTCTTAACACGAAGAGCGAGAGACGGTCAGTTCATTTGAATCTTACAGCTCACACACTCTCTTCAATTCTACAGCTCTTTTCTCTCCTTCATCATCATCAAAGTGAGCTGAAGAGCTGTTTGATTTTTTTGCGAGCTGTTCCGCGTCAACTCACTTCAAAGAGTCGATTCTTCGGAACAGCTCATGAGCGGATGGCACATCTCTAGTTCAAATCGAGAATGAACTTCGCGAAGATGATAGGTGAATGTTTTCAGTCTCAAATAAAGTGAGGCATAAACGGAGAATAGAAGGGTAAGTTTTATCTGTGAATGAGTGTTGTTGAACGAATTTCGATGCGATTTTGCCCATACCTGCACTACACCAGAACGAAATCGATCAAACCAACGCTGTGCTGTGCGAATCGTAACAGTATCGGGTCCATAAATTACACGATTTTTTTCGGCCGCCTCCGTTGCAGTTTTATCTCGCAGGTAGTAAAAACGTAAAATATGGCGAATTTCTTGCTTGGTGGACTCCATCTTTGACGCGCTATAACTTGAGACTGGAAAGGACAATCACAACACTGTCAAAACGACACTTGTAGCACAGATTGTCGTCTTGCCGTATAGTATGACCTGATGTGATAAGTACAACACAAGATATGTTTAAGTGTTGCCATATATTGACAATATACGACATTTCTTTTTCCCCAACCCAATATTTGCTACATAAATCGATATTTGCAAACATTCACAATTGCACACATGTCACACACATTCACAAATGCAAAAATAAACCTTCCGCCTTTCACAGTAAACAAATCAAAATGCGCTGCAAATTTTAGATGTATTGGTATTGATTCAGCAAAAAAAAGGTCGTTGTGGTCAACGTTAGATTTTTCGAACACTCAATTTCCCCGGCTATTATTTTCCAGTAGGTGACTCAATCGAATGATTTTTGCCCTATATCACAATGTATGTTCTTCTATCAAAGTAGTAGTGTAGAAAAGTTCATATATTTTTGTATTTTATTGGGTTTTTTAATTGAAATTGAAAACACCTTCTAAACACACTTGCTTTAAATCGAATTTATGGCCCAATTAAGTTATACAAAATTGAATGAAATCGATAATAAGTGATAGCTAATAAATTAAGCTATCATAACCTATCATCATAATCATAATGCAAAAACATAACCATATGGTTGCTTTCCAAAGACATGAAAAATTATCATAGTTGCTGTTTGATTTTTCGAACGCATGGCCTAAAATGGGTTGACGCGAAACTGATTATTGAATTTTCAAGTTTCATTGAACTCTAGTAGATGCTAACGCACGACAAGAAACAGTATTAATCGAATTTTCCAACCACCCTTCAAAAGCACATGCCCTGCTTTCAACAAAATCTACGATATAGGGCTGTCAAAACTATGTGTGTGTTTCTTAAGTGAGAATTGTCATATTCTAATGCATCCCACGCGCCCCCCTCTTCGGATGACGATTGTTTTCTAGGTGGGACCGGGAATGTACAGTAGTTACGGTGGGAGATGTTATAAAGTTTTTGACATGCCAATCCCACAGGAGTTTGAACTTATTGCCATTGCAAAATGTGTCATGTAACTTTTCTTCAAATCCTAGATTGTCACTGTTTGGTCGATGTTTTAAATGTGGTGCAGAGTGAACTGAACTTTAGAATTGAATTGCAATTGCATGGATCCATGCCCTCGACAGATTTAATATCAATTCGTCAAAGGAAATGTCACAGAATCCGGAAATGTACCGGGCAAAATGTCATGGCATGTGACATTACCCACCTGCTGAGTGATTGGATCCAGAGACGTACCCTGGTTGATGGGTGCTCCTAATGGCGAAGGAGTGTAGATCGTGGTTAGGATGCGCCTTATTTGATTTACATGAAAAAAGCAGACATTGATTATTACGGTTTTCTGATGCCAGGACGTGTGTGTGTGTGGTGATGCTGACGTTATTCAACAACAGGCGGAAGAGAAAAATTAAACGTTTCTGTACCGACGAATGATTTTGGTGCAGGGAGAGCATTCACGTTGTTTACATTTATCGCTACTCATTATCTGTCTCTGCACTGCATGAGTGTGTGGTTCTCGTGCTGAGGGAACGATGGAAACTTCTGCTGTTGGAGATAGTTTTGAATTTCTTCTCGAAAACGAGAAGAAGTTGTTTGACTGTCTGCCTGCCAGTGTAACATGAGACACCTTCACGAGATCTTCACAATCGGACACTCTTTCCTCGTAATGGAATCGACTTTAGCTATCTTCCCTCACATACTTTAATAATATGGCGGGAAGATGATCTCTGCAGGCACTGTTTGGTCCCCGCGTGAAAGATTATTATGGTGAGATTTGTGGTTTGCTCGCATCACAAATTATTTCAATTTGTGGCCATTGAAGAAGAAGAACCAACTAATGTAATGTAAAGTGATAGTAGCGGGGACTGAAAGTTTCCAAATCAACAACTGTCGCTTCAATCATCATTCAACCGCTCCTCGAATCATTTCCATAGTCCTTAATATCCTGGAGGGATGGAAGTACACCCTCCTCTCCAGGGAGCTGTTGACCACGTCGCGTACACTGTATTAAAGTAAACGTGCGCACTCGAATCATATTCCATTTATTCATTTATTTTTTTCACAGTCCGTGTAGCTAACTTTGTTGACTATTGTCCGGAATACAAATAGCGTGGTGAAACAGTTGCTACTCTGTAGCTAATTCGACGCGCTCGACGAAACCGATGGTCATCGTCAGTTGATATTGCGCTGTATGCGCCACAGACAGACAGAGTGAATATTCAAATTGCTACGAACGTCAACCCCTCCTGGAAAGCTGCTTGACAAGGAGGAACACAGGAAAAGTTAGAATCTGCTCCGGAAGCATAGAAATCGCCCGAAAGAGGGAAGTCATTATAAACGCATTTGGAAACTTTCCTTGTTCGTTTTCACTGCTCAATGTGACTCATAATAAGAAGCCCAACTGGCTGCTGGTGGTGGTCGGCTGTGGACACACGTTTCTGGGTCGGAAATGATAATTGAGAGCATATTGGTTCAATTTAACTGAATTCAGGCTGGATGTTCTCTGTTCAAGATGCATTTTGAACACATTTGACAATGGCGCTCTCTCAAGAAATAAAAATTTGCATGAATCATACGCCTCATCGGTGGTGCTGCCCAAAATAAACAGGCCTCCTTGAACCGCATTCCGCGAATACCTCCAGTCAAACCTGTTGCAGGTGGGGGAGAGTATATACGTCGTATGTTTATCATCGTATTTTGCCAAATATGCAAACAAGCTGGTGGTGGTCTTTGCGGTTGTGTCGTTGTTGGGATTCATAGTACAAAGCGACTGACTGACTGACTGACAATATGTTCGTGTCGTAATGTTCCACATTTGGAAGAGATGAGATAATGGCGGAGCTCTTTTTGGATAGTATTCCAAAAATAACCTCAGCGTAACCGAAATTACACACCCATAGCAGTTTGCGAAAAAAATATTTAGCCGCACTTTCCACACATTTGATTTGTTAGCCTAGCGTTATTCTTCGCTTAGGAAGCCATAAACACATCTATATTCCACTATTCCTGCAAAACCATCCGCTTTGTGGCAACCATGGCTTAAGTAGTTAACAGTCTTAATTTAAAGATTTGTATATATATATATATATATATATATATATATATATATATATATATATATATATATATATATATATATATATATATATATATATATATATATATATATATATATATATATATATATATATATATATATATATATATATATATATATATATATATATATATATATATATATATATATATATATATATATATATATATATATATATATATATATATATATATATATATATATATATATATATATATATATTATATATATATATATATATATATATATATATATATATATATATATATATATATATATATATATATATATATATATATATATATATATATATATATATACTATATATATATATATATATATATATATATATATATATATATATATATATATATATATATATATATATATATATATATATATATATATATATATATATATATATATATATATATATATATATATATATATATATATATATATATATATATAATATGTATATATATATATAAATATATATATATATATATATATATATATATATAAATGTGATTTGAAGAATTTATATATTTTATATATTTATATATTTATATTATATATTTATATATATATATATATATATATATATATATATATATATATATATATATATATATATATATATCTTTCTGTCTGTCTGATTCTTATGGACTCGGAACCTACTGAACCGATCAACATGAAAGTTGGTATGTAGGGGTTTTTGGGGTCGGGGAAGGTTCTTATGATAGTTCGAGACCTCTCCCCCCTCTATAAGGGGGGGCTGCCATTCAAATGAAACACAAATTTCTGCATTATTCGAGCATTAATCAAGCAAACGAAATCAAATTTGGCATGTGGAGGTTTTGGGGTGCAATAAATGTTTTTATGGTGTTTAGACACTCCTCTCAGTTCTCTAAGGGGGGGCTGCCATACAAATGAAACACAAATTTCTTCATAACTCGAAAACTAATCACGAAAATGGATCCAAAAAATGCTGTTTAAAACAATTTTTTGTGCGTTTCCCAATTTTTCAAAAATAGTGAAATAAAAAAAAAGGTTTTTCTGTTGGTTCATGCGATAGAGAGATGTGTACAGATTGTATGCGTATAAATTGGACATATATCGTTCAGTAGAACTCGCCAGTACGCCAGTTTGAAAAAAAGACTAGTTTCGAGAAAAATGCATTGGAAGTGCGATTGTTATAGGCGTAATATACAGGGTTTTCCATTTCGGGCTTCCGAAAGTATACAGCCCTGCGCTGACAACCGTTTGACATAGCTGTCAACCAAAGCGTCATATCGTTAGTTGAATGTCTGCCATTTTACTTACAATATGGATCGTTTTAGAGTAATCGGTTACATATTACTAACATAGTTATAAGGCAAACATTGTCGAAATATTGAACTCCCGGCCCCGTCAGGTTGACGCCATATGAGCCTTAATAAAAATATTTATTTTGGATAAAAAAAAAAAAAAAAACAGTGTTTGTGAAGTTGAATATTGTTTCCTTCTTACAAGTTTCACACTCAAACTCTCGCAATTTCAAGCGGCTTCTGTAGTAGGGATACTAGGGTGGCAATGGATGTATGGAGAAAAAAATTCATCATCGAATTTCAAAAACCATTCATCATCGAATTTCAAAAACCGACCATGTACATTTTGTGATTTTGTGCCCAAAAAAATGACCTGTGCAAAATTTCAGCTCAATCGGATATGATTTAGGGGTGCGCTCAAAGTTTTGATTGTTCGATCCTCGAAAATCTTCCAAGGGGGGGGGGGAGGTAAAGGAAATTTGGAAAATCGAATTTTTTTTTTCGATGCCAAATGACTTAAAAATGCATGAAACGTCGAGATCAGCAGTGATTGGAGCTTCGGTCCATGATTTTATTTTGTAACTCGTATACAGGTCGGACTCGATTATATATAATCGCAATTTCACTTTCAACGTTAATTTTCGAATCCAATACATCGAATCACATAAAAGCTATTTTTCTATTAATGTTTGACATTCATACATTAATGAAAAAATTGTTTTCTTGAGATTCGATTGTGTATAGGATTTGAAAAAAATTGTTGAAAAAAAATGGTCGACTATATATAATTGAGTCCGACCTGTACATCGAAATTCTTTTTATATCCAGTTTCATTCATGTGGCTCAATAAGGTTTTTGCAAAATATTTAGTTGTTGGGCGATCGAAACATTGCTTGCAAAACTGTCGAATAAGGTGATTTTCATTGTTTCAAACTACCGGAGTTGTTATGGTTTCAAGACCATAAACTTCATTCATTTTTACAGTCGCCTGGCTCGCGTTTTGTGTCTCATTTTAGAAAAAAGTAAAATATGACCGTAAAATATTTTTCACGTAGGACTACGGCTTTCAGTATCAAATCAGGAAAATTTCAAAATATTCATCTGGGTGCGTTTTTATTTCGTTTATATGGATTGGAAAGATTTCCACCGAGAGAATTGTTTAAGGAGAGGAACAAGTAATAATCGGATTTATATATATATATATATATATATATATATATATATATATATATATATATATATATATATATATATATATATATATATATATATATATATATATATATATATATATATATATATATATATATATATATATATATATATATATATATATATATATATATATATATATATATATATATATATATATATATATATATATATATATATATATATATATATATATATATATATATATATATATATATATATATATATATATATATATATATATATATATATATATATATATATATATATATATATATATATATATATATATCTTTCTGTCTGTCTGATTCTTATGGACTCGGAACCTACTGAACCGATCAACATGAAAGTTGGTATGTAGGGGTTTTTGGGGTCGGGGAAGGTTCTTATGATAGTTCGAGACCTCTCCCCCCTCTATAAGGGGGGGCTGCCATTCAAATGAAACACAAATTTCTGCATTATTCGAGCATTAATCAAGCAAACGAAATCAAATTTGGCATGTGGAGGTTTTGGGGTGCAATAAATGTTTTTATGGTGTTTAGACACTCCTCTCAGTTCTCTAAGGGGGGGCTGCCATACAAATGAAACACAAATTTCTTCATAACTC